>NW_007738156.1:27642-28590 GCF_000696425.1 Galeopterus variegatus
ACTTTTTTTTTTTTTTCTTTAATTTTTTTTTTTTTAAATTTACAATGTATATGATTATTATGGCCCATCACCGACACCTCCCTCCCCCCTCCCTCTCTCCCCCCCCCCCCCCCACTCCCCCCCCCCCCCGGTTTTTTTGTGAGTGTGTATGTGGGTGAATTAATTTGTTTATTTTTTAGCTCCCACCAATGAGTGAGAACATGTGGTATTTCTTTTTCTCTGCCTGACTCATTTCACTCAATATTATTCTCACAAGGTCCATCCATGTTGCTGCAAATGGCAGTACTTCATTCCTTTTTATAGCTGAGTAATAGTCCATTGTGTAGATATACCACATACTTTATCCACTCATCCGATGATGGACATATCGGCTGATTCCAACTCTTGGATATTGTAAAGAGTGCTGCAATGAACATTGGGGTACAGGTATACCTTCGACTTGATGATTTCCATTCCTTTGGATATATTCCCAGCAGTGGGATAGCTGGGTCATATGGCAGATCTATCTGCAACTGTTTGAGGAATCTCCATACCATTTTCCATAGAGGCTGCACCATTTTGCAGTCCCACCAACAATGTATGAGAGTTCCTTTTTCTCTGCAACCTCGCCAGCATTTATCGTTCAAAGTCTTTTGGATTTTAGCCATCCTAACTGGGTGAAATGGTATCTCAGTATAGTTTTGATTTGCAATTCCCGGATGCTGAGTGATGTTGAGCATTTTTTCATATGACTGTTGGCCATTTGTATATCTTCCTTAGAGAATTGCCTACTTAGCTCTTTTGCCCACTTTTTTATTGGGTTGCTTGTTTTTATCTTCTAAAGTTGTTTAAGTTCCTTGTATATTCTGGATATTAATACTTTGTCGGATGTATATTTTGCAAATATTTTCTCCCACTCTGTTGGTTGTCTTTTAGCTCTGCTAATTGTTTGTTTTGCTGTGCAGAAGC
>NW_007738156.1:29468-30373 GCF_000696425.1 Galeopterus variegatus
TCATTATGTAGTGACCCTCACTGTCTCTTTTTATGGTTTTTAGTTTAAAGTCTGTTTTGTCAGATATGAGAGTAGCTACTCTAGCTCGTTTTTCTTTTCTGTTTGCATGGAAGATCTTTTTCCATCCTTTCACTCTTAATCTATGTGAGTCTTTATGGGTGAGGTGGGTCTCTTGTAGGCAGCATATAGTTGGGTCCACCTTTCTAATCCAGTCAGCCAATCTGTGTCTTTTGATTGGGGAACTTAAACCTTTTTCATTAAGAGTTGTTATTGAAAGGTGCTGATTTATTCCTAGCATTTTATGGGTTGTTTGGTTGTCTTAGGTGTCATTTGTTCCTTGCTTTCTGTTTTGCTGTTTGTTTTCTGTGTTTGTTGGTTCCTTAGGTTGCAGCTAGTGTTTTTGTTTGTTTGTTTGTTTTTCATGATTGTCATTTTTATTATACTGGTGGGTTTTGATTTTGCTTGGATTATTATGGCTGTGGTAATTATCTTTCAGGGTCCAATCCCAGTACTCCCTTGAGAATTTCTTGTAAGGGTGGTCGTGTGGTGGTTTGTTTGTCTGAGGAACATACTATTTGCCCTTCATTTCGGAAGGACAGCCTTGCAGTGTAGAGTATTCTTGGCTGGCAATCTTTATCTTTTCGTATTTTGAATATATCATCCCATTCCTTTCTAGCTTTTAGGGTTTGTGCTGAGAAGTCTGATGTTAACCTGATTGGGGCTCCCTTATAGGTGATTTGACTCTTCTCTCTTGCAGCTTTTAAGATTCTCTCTTTGTCTTTGAGTTTTGCGAATTTGACTATGACATGCCTTGGCAAAGCCCTTTTTGGGTTGAATACGTTTCGGGATGGTTGAGCTTCCTGGATCTGAAGATCTGTGGTTTTTCCTATGCCTGGGAAGTTTTC
>NW_007738156.1:30907-55778 GCF_000696425.1 Galeopterus variegatus
TTTAGGATTATCACTCGAAATTTCTTGTCATTCATTTCAAGGGCTTCTTGTTCTATAGGATGTGGAGTTTGAGCTTTATTAACTTTTGGTGGTGTACTTTCTTGGTTTTTTTGCATTTCTGGTATCTTTTTTTGGATGTTTACTCATTTTGGCAGGGAGTTTCACTGTGCACAGGTTTGACCCTCTGGCTAACTAAGGTATGGTTATGTTTGTCAATTTGGTATGCCTACCTCTGTGACTGCTCAGATGGCCCCTAGTGTTCTATATGTGTGTTTGCCTCTTACCGGGAAGCTTCCTCTCTGGTCAGCTCTGGGAGTTCTCCCTGTTCCTTGTGTTCTGGCCCTGGCAGCTGGATCCTGTCCTGCCAGCCTGACAGAGTGTGTGAGATCTGTAAGTCTCCACCTCACTATCCGGGTGTTTCCCCTCTCTGTGTGCACTCGGTGGGGCCACCCGGAGTGTATGTTTTTTTTCCCTAGACTCCTCCTCCTTTGCCGGACCCCTCCCCTCTCTGTGCGCTCAGTACAGAGCTGGGGCGTGTCTTCTGCAATCCTCGTCTCTCAGCCCCGCCCGGCCCTGAAGGGGTCTCAGGCCTCCCCCGCAGACCCTGTGGGCGTTCCTGCGGCCCTGGTCAAGGCCCTCTCTGGGCCTCCCACCTTACCCCCAGTATTGCGGCCCCCTGTGTGGTTGAGTTATCTCCCAAACCAGGGCGCGAGCACCCTGGGGGAGGATCCCACAGCACACAGTTCCTCTTTGAATCCCCCCAGCGTGAGCCGGCTCGGCACCCTCAGGCCGTCAGCTCTCCAGCAGGTTCAAGCGGGCTCAGTGGTACCCTGGTCACCCCTCTCCCAACCAGAAATCTGTCTGGGGTTTTTCTGAACTGAAGGCCACAGAGATGGTATCTGCCTCCCAGAAGCAGAAAGTTTACCTGGGGCCGAAGCCCCAGGTGTGGTGGAGAGACAGTCTGGCCGGGATCCTCTTCCCTGCCCTCCCGACACTGGCCGGGGGCTCCCCATGCCACCAGCCCTGCCAGAGATCCGTGGGTGGAGTGGGATTGGTGGCCGGTCCACAGGCCCCGGGGGGCCTCGCGCTGAGGCACACAAGTGACATGGCTCAGTGAGGAGCCGCGCCAAACGAAGATGGCTGGCCTGCCCGATCTGAGCCGGCTGGCTCCGCCCCCACCGGAGAAAATGGAGGCAGCGCTGATGCAGGTGCCTATCCTGGTGTGATAGGTGGGAGCCGGGCAGGTGTTTGCCCCACAAGCGGGGCTGGGCTGGGGGTCACTCCCAGAACTCCCAGAGCTGGGCCGGTCCCGCACCTTCCTCTCTGTCTCTGCATCGCCGCTGCCATCTTTCCTGGCCTTTGTTGCCTCAGGCTGCTCGCTCGGTCTCCTGGCGCGGTTGGGGTGCTCTCAGGAATCTTCTTTTGTATCGTCCCTAAAACCTCGAGACTGTAGTTGCTTTTTTTCATTGTAGATTAGTTGATCAGTGATTTATTCGTTTTTTGTTGCTCTTGGAAATGCAAATAGTACTCTGGCAGCACAGCGCACACTTCTCAGGCTTGCTCTGTCTTCTGGCACATCCGCTCCAGACCTGTCGCCATCTTCCCCAACAAATGAAATGTTTTCTATGTGTCTATCAAGTCCATTTGGTCTAAAGTGCTGTTTAAATCCAACAGTTCTCAGCTCATTCTTTGTTTAGATGATGTGTGCAATGCAAAGAATGTTGAGTTAAAGTCCCCAACTATTACTGTGTTGGGGTCTATTTTTCCTATTAGATCCAATAACAGTTGCTTTATATATATGGGTACTCTGATGTTGGGTGCATGTACATTTATGCCTGTTATATCTTCTTGCTGCATTGATCATTTTATCATTATATGATGTCCTTCTTTGTCTCTTTTTTATAGTTCTTGGTTTTAAGTCTATTTTATGTGATGCAAATGTCAAAGAATAGTGAAAGCATCAAGAGAAAAGAAACACATAACATTCAATGGAGCCCCAATAAGTCTTTCAGTGGATTTCACAGTATAAACCCTACAGGCCAGAAGAGAATGAGATGACATACTCAATGTGCTGAAGGAAAAAGATTGACAGCCAAGAATTCTGTATCCAGTAAAACTAACCTTTGAATGTGAAGGAGAAATAAAGTCTTTCCCAGACAAATAAAAGCTGAGGGAATTCATCAATAGTAGACCCACCTTACAAGAAATGCTAAAGGGAATTCAATCTGAAAGAAGATGATGCTAAAGAGTAGCAAGAAAACTTGAAGATACAAAACTCATTAGTAAAGCAAGTACACAGACAACCTCAGAATACTCCAGTGTTGTAAGGGGGGTAAACAAACCACTTAAATCCTTAGTATGAGGACTAAAGGACAAACCTAACAAGACAATAACATATACAACAACCATATAAGAGATAGGCGATATTAAAAGATGTGACTTGGGACAATAAAATACCAAAAATGGTGGGAAATGATGCCAAAAGATAGAGTTGGCTTTGGTTTGTTTTCTTTTTCTTAGATTCAGAGTTAAGTTGTAATTATTTTTAAATGATTTGTTATAACTATAACATGTTTTTTGTAAGCCTTATGGTAACCATAACACAAAAGTTTATGAGAGTCATACTAAAAATAAATAGCAAGAAATCAAAAAATACTGCTCATGAAAACCACTCAACCATGAAGGGAGACAATAAGATACGAAAAAGGAAAAAAATGAATCTACAAAACAACCAGGAAAATAATAATAAAATGGCTGTAAGAAATTTCTATATAGCAATAATAACCCTAAATGTGAATAGATTAAATGCCCCAATTAACCACAGAGTGAAGGGATGGATTATAAAACATGAACCAATAGTATGCTGCCTACAAGAAACTCATTTCACCTATAAAGACAAACACCAACTGTAAGTTAAGAGATGGAAAAACATATTTCATGCAAATGGAAACCAAAAAAGAGAAGTGGTGTTGGATTTTCTCCAAGGCATATCGTAGTCAAACAGACAAAACTCAAAGACAAAGAGAGAATCCTGAAAACAGCAAGAGAAAAACATCAAGTCACCTATAAGGGAGTGTTCATCAAACTAACAGCACACTTCTCATCAGAAACCCTACAGGCCAGAAGAGAATCTGATGATATATTTAAAGTTCTAAATGAAAGCACTGGGGTTTCTAGTCAAGATGGCAGAATAGATGGTCCCCAGCATCACTCTTTCTCACAAATTAACCAATTTACAACTATTAAAAAGGAAGCTGGGACTGCTGGAGCCCAGGGGAAGAGGAGGAGAGATCTAACAAGTTTATGAAGGCAGGAGAATCCATGATGAGAGAAAGAAAGGATCACTCCCACCATTTCAAATCCTGGCCACTTCAAGAATGGGTCTGGTGAGCACACAGAGAAAGTGCTGGCAAAAGCCTCAGATGTGCCCTTGGTAGGGCCTTGGAGGACCTCAAGCCAGCAAGAGCACTAACAGGGTTCCCATGGACACACATAGGAGAGAGGGGCCACAGAAAACCGAGAATGGGAGCCACTCAGAGGCCAGTGAGTCATCGAAAGGGATCAGTGCACAGCCCACCCCATGGGAAGTGTTTGGAGTACAACCAGTGGGAGAGACAGACCCACCAGGGGAACACTGGGGCACAGCATGGACAGCTGATCTGCCCCTAACTGGTGCAGGACCACTCAGTGAAGACTGGTTGGGAATACAGATCTGCAGTGGTGCAGTTTGCTGGAAAATCTCAGGCGAGGACCAGAGTTTCCACACTACCCAGGTGTGCCAGAACTCACAAGATCCAGAAGTACACACAAGGTACATGCAGCTGCACAAAAAGCCTTCCCCAGGGAATCATCAGCAAAGCAGCAATTTAGCTCAAATTCAGGGTTCTAGTGCTGGTCCCCATAGGAAATTCCCCCATTTTAGAAGTATGCAAAGAGAAAGAAATTAGTGCCAATGCAGAGTTTAAGTGGTGGGAACAGTGAATAACCCAACACAGAACTGAAAGAAAAAACAAAATACCCAAAGATCAAAGACAAAGTTTGATATTAACTAGTAAAGGTCTCACTTTACCAAAGAACATCTATAAAACCTAGAAGGACTAAAAGCCCCTTGGGTTCCCAAGCCAAGGTGGTGGGGGGCTGAGGGCCTCAGCCACACACCCTCAACACCTGCAACCAGCCCAGTAATGACCAGTGAGCCAACGCAGTAAGCACCACAGGCTCCTGAGCCAGGGAGGTGGGGGGCCAAGGGCTTCAGCCCCACTGCTCTGCTGTCTGTATCCAGCCCAGCCACCACTGGAAGCCCCCTGGTCTCCCCTGTAGGAATGAGAGGGGTGCCACAGACCTCAACCATGCCCCCTCTCCTTCCTTCTCTCACCCTATTTCCTTTCCCCTTCCTCTCTTCCCCTCACCCCAAGTGCTCCACAACATCTTAGAATGTAAAAAATATAATATTAATATATACAAACAACCTTGAAAACCTGGAGGAATATTAGGATATTAGGATACCCTAATACCAAAATCAGACAAAGATCCAACCAAAAAAATATACAAAATAAAGCAAAAAACTACTGGCCAATATCTTTGATGAACATAGATGCAAAAATTCTCAACAAAATAGTAGCAAACAGAATTCAACAGCACATCAAAAAGATGTGTGATCCCACCATGATCAAGTGGGATTCAGCCCAGGGATGTAAGGGTGGTTCAACATATGCAAATCAATAAATGTGATGCACTATATCAACACACTTTGTGACCATCTCAATAGATAGAGAACAAATTTTTGATAAAATTCAAGATCCCTTCATGATAAGGACTCAAAAAATTAGGTAGAGAAGGGAAGTATTTCAACACAGTAAGAGCCATTTATGACAAACCCAGAGCTAATATCATACTGAATAGGGAAAAGCTGAAAGATTTTTCTTTAAGAACAGGAATAGAGCATGGATGCCCATTCTCACCACTTGATAGTTTGGATATTATTGTTTTCTATCATGAGTAGAAGTAGCCTGAGGCCTGTGACAGAAGCAGCTGTCCCAGACTTGTAAGCCAAATAAACCTGTTCTTTATAAATTACCCAGTCTCAGGTATTCCATTATAGCAACACTAAACAGACTGATACACCACTTCTATTTAACATATTAATGGAGTTCTAGCCAGAACAATTAGGCAAGAGAAAGAAATAAAGGACATCCAAATTGGAATAGATGAAGTCAAATTTTTCCTGTTTGCAGATGACATAATCCTATATGTAGAAAAACATAAACACTCTCCACAAACAGTGCTTAGAGCTGAATAACAGATTCATTGAAGTTACAGGATGTAAAATTAATACACAAAAATCAGTAGCATTTTATACACCAACAACAAACTAACAGAAAAAGAAATCAAGAAACCAATTTCATTTATAATAGTTACCAAAAATATAAAATACCTGAGAATAAATTTAACCATGGAGATGAAAGATCCTACAATAAAAATTACAAAATACTTATGAAAGAAATTAAAGTGGACACAAAAAAATGGAGACACATTCCATGTCATGAATTGGAAGAATTAATGTTGTGAAAATTATGATACTATCCAAAGTAATCTATAGATTTAAGGCAATCCTCATCAAAATACCAAAGACATTCTTCACAGAAATAGGTGGAAACAATCCTGACATTCATATGGAACAACAAAAGACCCCAAATAGCCAAGCAATCCTGAGCAAAAAGAATGAAGCTGGAGGCATTATACTATCTGACTTTAAAATATATTACAAAGCTATAGTAACCATAACAGCATGGTACTGGCATTAAAACAGACACATGCACCAATGGAATAGATAGAGAGTCCAGAAATTAACCCAAATATTCATACCCAACTGTCCTTTGACAAAAGCAGCAAGGACATATGCTGGGGGAAAGACAACCTGTTTAATAAATGTTGCTTGGAAAACTGGATTGCCATGTGTAGAAGAACAAAACTAGACCCCTATATCTCACCATATACCAAAATCAACTCAAAATACAATAAAGACTTAAATGTAAGACCTGAAACTATAAAAGCTCTAGAAGAGGGGCTGGCCCGGTGGCGCACTGGATAGTGCGCCGCTTGGGAAGCGCGGCGGCGCTCCCGCCCGAGGGGTCGGATCCCACATACAGACCAGTTCCCGCTCACTGGCTGAGCGAGGCGCGGGCGCAACGCTGAGGGTTGCGATCCGTTGCCAGACACGGAAAAAGACAAAAGACAAAAAAAAAAAAAAAGCTCTAGAAGAGGGGCTGGCCCGGTGGCGCACTGGATAGTGCGCCGCTTGGGAAGCGCGGCGGCGCTCCCGCCCGAGGGGTCGGATCCCACATACAGACCAGTTCCCGCTCACTGGCTGAGCGAGGCGCGGGCGCAACGCTGAGGGTTGCGATCCGTTGCCAGACACGGAAAAAGACAAAAGACAAAAAAAAAAAAAAAGCTCTAGAAGAAAACACAGAGAAATTCTTCAGAGCATAGGACTAGGCAAAGACTTTATGAATAAGACCTCAAAAGCACAGGGAACAAAAGCTTAAATAAACAAATAGGATTACATCAAACTAAAAAGCTTTTGCACAGCAAAGGAAACAATCAGTAGAGCAAAGAGTCAATCTGTAGTGGAAAAAAAATATTTGCAAACTATGCTTCTAACAAGGGATTAATATTGAGAATATACAAGGAACTCAACTCAAAGTAAAAAAACAAATAATCTGATTAAAAATTGGGCAAAGGAGCTGAATAGACATTTCTCAAAAGAAGACATACAAATGGCCAACAGATATATGAAAAAATGCTCAACATCACTAATCATCAGGGAAATGCAAATCAAAACTACATTGAGATATCATCTCAACCCAGTTAGATTAGCTGTTATTAAAAAGGAAAAAAAAGGGCCAGCCCGGTGGCGCACTGGATAGTGCGCTGCTTGGGAAGTGCGGTGGCGCTCCCGCCCGAGGGTTCAGATTCCACGTACAGACCAGTTCCCGCTCACTGGCTGAGCGAGGCACGGGAGCAGCACCGAGGGTTGCGATCCCGTTGCCGGTCCCCGGTCCGGTACGGGGGCAACACTGAGGGTTGCGATCCGTTGCCGGACACGGAAAAAGACAAAAAGATAAAAAAAAAAATTTTTTTTTAAAAGGAAAAAAAAATACTGGTGAGAATGTGGAGAAAGGAGAAATCTTATATATTGTTGCTGAGATTGTAAATTAGCACATCCATATGGGAAACAGTATGGAGGTTTCTCAAACTACAACAAGTAGAACTACCACGTGATCCAGCAATCCCACTACTGGGTATGTGCCCAAAGGAAAAGAAATCATCATGTCTAATGAATACCTGCATTTCCATGTTTATTGCAACTCCATCCGCAATAGCCAAGACATGAAACCATCCTAAACATCCATCAATGGATGACTGGATAAGGAAAATGTGATATATTTACACAGTGGAAATACTACTCAGCCACAAAGAAGGATCAAATTCTGCCATTCACAACAAAATAGATAATCTTGGAGAAAATTATGTTAAGTGAAATAAGTCAGGCACAGAAAGAAAAATACCACATGTCCTCACTCATAAGTGGGAAGGAAGGAAGGAAGGACCACAATAAAAAGTTGAACTTTCAGAAGTAGAGAACGGACCTATAGTTACTGGAGGTGGGAAAGGAGGAAGGAAGCGGAGTTAGGGAATAATTGGGTAAGGGACACAAAGAATAATTACCATTTGTAATGATAAATATGCTAATAATATTGATTAGATCATCACATACTGTACACAAATACTGATAGTCAACTCTGTATCCCATAAATATGTATAATCAAAATTAATTAATTAACTAATTTAAAAAGAAAAGTAAAAAATTGAAATTAAAGCACATTCACAATAGCATTAAAATGTAAAATATAGGATTGAATCTGCAAAAGATATGAGACCTATACACTGAAAACCACAATGTACTGCTGAGAGAAATTAAGATCTTCATAAATGGAGAGAAATGTTCTGTCCCTAATATTAACAATATTGTTAAGCTGTCACTTCTCCTCAAAATGATCTCCAGATTGAATGCAATTAAATAAAAATCTTAGCAGGTTTTTTTTTTTTTTTTTTGTAGAACTGACAAACTGATTCTAATTTCATATGTCAATACAAAGAAACTAGAATAGCCAGAACAACTTAAAGAAAGGTGGACAACAGTGGAGAAGTACTACTATCTGATTGCAAGATTTACGCTAAGACTATAGTAATCAAGACAGTGGTTTGGGGTAAAGAATCAAGGAAGATAATGGTGAATGACTGGATCTGTCTCCATACAACCGATTTTTAATCAAGATGCAAAGGCAATTTATTGGAGATAGGATAATCTTTTGAACAAATGGTGCTGGAAAAGTTAGATATCCATGTGCAAAAAAGTTTGACCAGTACCTCACAGTATGTGCAAAAATTAGCTTATATAAATGAGAGATCTAAAAATAAAATTTAATGTTATAAAATTTCCAGAAAAAAAAATAGAAGAAAACCTTCATAATATTGGGTTAGGCCAAAATTTCTTGGATATAACAACCGGAAGCATGATGTGTAGAAAGAACAATTTACTAAAAGTCATAAGTAGAATTAAGAACTTCTGTTATTTGATAAGGACTGTTAAGAGAAAGAAGACAAGCTATAAGCTGGGAGAAAATCATTGCAAAGCACATATATGATAAAATATTTGTATCCAGAAAATACAAAGAATTTTCATTTATCAGTAATAAGGAGAAAAAAACTCAATGAAATTAAACAAAATATTTGAACTGACACTTCATCAAAGAAGACATACAGATGGCAATTAAGCACATAAAAGATGCTCAGTATCATTAATATTTATGAAAAGTCAAACTAAAGCCACAATGAGATACCATTTACACATACATCAGCATGGCTAAGATTAAAAACAAAACAAAAAAACATGAGCCAGCCATTTCACTCTTAGGTATTTATCCAGGAGAAGAAAGGCATATATCAAACAAAAACTTGTACACAAATTTTCATAGCAGCTTTATTTTTAACAGCCCCAAACTAGAAACAAACCAAATATCCACTGGCAAATTAAGAAAAAAACTTTGGAATTACACACAATTAAATACTATTAGCCAATAAAAAAGGGATGAAATAATGATGTACATAACAACATGAAAGAATCTCAAAATAATTATGCTAAGTGAACGAAGCCAAAAAAAAAAAGTATATACTGCATGATTCCATTTGTGTAAAACTCTAGAAAATGTAAACTAATGTATTGTAACAGAAAGCAGATTAGTGATTGCATAGGGACAGGTGAGTAGGGAGGGATGAGCCCGAGGTACTACAAAGGGGTACAAGGAAGCTTTGGAGGAGATGGATATGTTTACTATTTTCATGTGGTGATGGTTTTGTTGGTGTTTCCATATGTCAATACTTATGATATTTTAAAATGTATACCTCAATAAAGCTGTTAAAAATACTCAACAGGTCTTCTTGACAGGATTAGGGAAACAACAGTGGAAAACTGAATCCTCAAGGTAAATGCAGGAATATTATTGCTTCCACTGAAGCACCACAATTTGCTCAAATCCTGAAAACAATAAACGGTGAGAAAAATCAGTAATTTGAACTCCACTTTACAGAGGACATCTATAGCTTCACAAGATCTGTGAGACACTGTATTTCTAAAAATGTGTCAAGGATATTATTATAAATGACAAAAATGAGAAAATTGCAATTGGAATTTCCTGTTAGAATTTGTATTTTAGAACTCAAAATTACAGAGAAATAATCACCAGATTTTCTGGATCAAGCTGTAATAATATTGTCTTTGGGATATACAATCTTTTGCACTTGGTATATTCTTATGCAGAAGCTTCATGATATTTCTCCACTTCCATGCAAATCAGTGACTCCTGGATCAATGCTCAGGTGAGTTTGTTTTGAAATCTGATGAATATTCAATTTTCAAATAGTCATAATTTGGGGGATTCCAGATAAAGCCTCTATCCAAGATATCAGTGAATACAGTATGCCATTTTCTATAAGTAATTGAAATTTTTAGCATCATAAATTATTATATTAAATAATGTTGTTAATTTTGGGTAAGTTAATTTGTCCAATTATAAAATTATCTTTATATTCGTGAAAGTTTCTCTTAACATTTTCATGATTTAAAACATTTGGTGTTATAAATAAAAATATATTTCCTTAAGATGTTCTTTGAGGTAATGTTGATAATTATGTGTGCAATCCTGAAAAGGCAGTGCCATGTCCTATAGCAATCACAGAGCTGGAATCATAAGAAACAGAATTGAACCCTGGCTCCAACACTTACTACCGTTACTTTGTATTCCCACACCTCAATTAGCCTACCTATAAGCAAAGATTAAAGGCAAGTTTCAGGGACTCTTGGAAGATTACCCATTATAATATTATGCACATATTATACATATATATGTACTGCACACATATATATGTATTACACACGTGTACATATAGAGAGAAATAAGTAACTACATAAACTGATGATATTATAGATATGAATAAAGTTGGCCTAAATTGCCCATAAATTATAACTCTTGTTAATCTTTGTCATATCAGAATGTAAATTAAATCTGGCAGGATAGTTAAATCCTGTTTCAAAATCTTTTTAAAATATATAGCATATCATATCAATTTGAATCTTTTATAATTTTTTATGTCAGAAATTAATATTTTTCTTCAGTAAATAATTTTTTGCCAGGGTTGTGAGACTTTTTTATTCAATATTACTGGAAGGTAATGTATTCAGTATCACTTATTTACTAGGTTTTATATACACTGCAGGGCATAAAAATAAAGTATGACAGATTTTAGATATACAGTACAAACAAAATTTAAGTGAGATTGGTGCTATAGAAAAGAAAAATTTATGTGAGAACAGCAAGTATGATACACAATTTTTCTAGACTGGGTTTGTGTGCTCTGTGATGGGGGAGAAAGAAACAGTCTTTAAGTAGAAATGAAATTTAAGTTGAAATGTAAATGAAGAATAGAAATAAGATGGAAGAATGAAGGAAAGAGCATTTTTTACAGAAGTAACAGCAAGGGTAAAATCTTGGAAATACCAGAAGAGACCATTAGGCCTGCATCCCACAAAGATGGGAGGAAATCTATCAGTATCAAAATTTATTTGATAATTTTATGAGCTCTTTTGAGAAAAATTGATGGACATCTTATGTTCTAATCTATAAGCCATTCATTTCACGAAAATCTTTAAACTTTAATTATACCTTTTTATTTGGACTTCCTGTTAAATTATCTGAGAGTTCCATATATTGCTGGTTTGGATTTTTTGATTTCTATTAAAATTGTTAGTTTCCATGATATACCAAAATTTATTGTTTAATTTAGCTACAGTTTGAGTTAAGGTAGCCACATTCTATTTTAGCAACTGAATTTTCTTCATTGTTAATAACTTAATTCCTCAACTGCATTAGCATTTGACATTGAACTATAATTACATATCATTTTAGAAAAGAGCCTTTTCTCACCTTTATACTATTATTTAGTCTGTATGATCTATGAATCTGTTCATTCTAAAATTTCAGCATTTTATAATGTGTATGTATATGTATATGTATACGTGTATGATTAAACCTCAGGATCCTAAATATCAAATTCTGGTTCTATTTAAAACACATTTATTTGGAGATACATATGTTTTGGTTTATTTTTCAATTATATCATGTTACTTCTTGATAATGGTGCTTTTAAAGACAATTTAGATATATAAGATTATTAGTGAGTTAATAAGTACAGGGGTATTATCAAATTTTTTTGTCTTTTTCTGAAACTTGGATTGTTAAGAACTAGGCAGTCAACAAATTTTAACTTAATCCATTAAAATATTTAGCAATGTTTGGACCAAAATGGTAACAAGAAGTTTAAATCAATTATTTTCTTGCAAATGAAATTATATGGTGGAGGGTATTTGTTCTGTGTGCTATTAATGTTTGAGAAAGTTAATGAGGGAGGAATCGGTAAGGGGATACAAAAATCAACTACATTGTATATTGATAATATTTTTTTAAAAATTAAAAAAGAAAGAAAGAAAGTTAATGTGAATAGAGAACAGATCAAGAAGAGACAACAGATTTAGAATGGAATGATTTTTGTTCAGCTCAATGTTTTATTTCTAGACTTGAACATTCTCTTACGTCTTTGAAACCAATGCAATCTTTTGAATGAGTCACTGAATGCTTGTCTCACTTGTTTGTTTCTCAGGGTGTAAATGAATGGGTTCAACATGGGAGCAATGGATGTCGTTAACAATGACACACCCTTATTAATAGCCACAGATTCCTTCGCTGAAGGTTTGATATAGATAAAGATACAGCTTCCATAGGTGATGGAAACCACAATCATGTGAGACGAACAGGTGGAAAAGGCCCTTTTCCTTTGCTGGGCAGAGGGGAATCTGAGAATGGTCCTGATAATGTAGATGTAGGAAAGAACAACACACAGAAGGGTTGTGATGAAGGTCAGCACAGCACAGAAAAGCACCAAATGCTCTATGAGCCATGTGTCTGAGCATGAGATCTTCAAGATAGGAGATGAATCACAAAAAAAGTAATCAATGACATTGGAGTCACAGAATTTCAAATTTACGAATAGGCTAAGTGTTGGGAATATGATCAATAAGCCAGCCAGCCAACAGCCGAGAACAAGCCTCCTGCAGACTTGGCGGCTCATGATGGTCACATAATGTAGGGGTTTGCAGATGGCCACATAGCGGTCATAGGACATGATGGCCAGAAGAAAAAATTCTGTTACTACAAAGACATCAGCAAAAAACACTTGAATTATACAAATATGATAAGAAATTGACCTGTCACCTGTTGCTATGTTGTACAAATATCTAGGAATACAAGCAGACGTAAATGATATTTCTAATAACGCAAAATTTTGTAGAAAAATGTACATTGGTGTTTTCAGATGGAAGTCCACTAAAGTCAGAACTATGACAGTCAGATTTCCAGTTATACTCATTATATAAGTAAGAAATAGAAAAACAAAAATTGGAATCTGAAGCTGAGGGTCATCTGTTAGTCCCAGCAAGATAAAGGTTGTTATTGTGTGGTTTTTCATCTCCAACTATTGAATTTTATCAATCTTAATGTAAAGTTTAGAGACATTTTACTTGAGTAGAGTGGTATCAAAGCCAGGTAGCAATAAACAGTGACTACTAGAGACAACTAACTAAATTCACAACTAGTTTCTTCTACAGGTAGTGATCGATATCACTTATGCTCTATGGGCTTGGCTACTCAACTGTTTTTTATTTTATTGTTTTGGTAGTTTGTGATAGATTTTTAAACACATTTTAAATAATTATTCTTTCAATCCAATATCCTCCTTTATGTCACATTTGTCATCTGTACCCTGCTGACTTCTCCCATGTTTTTAGATTTGATCCACAATGTGTTGTGTTTCAACAAAATTATGATTTCTTTTTATGTCTAAGATTTCTTCTGTATTTTAAAGGTGAATATTTAAATGTAATCATTTTTCCATGTCTTTCCTGGAAGATTTGGTAGTTGATAAAATTATATTTGTTCTAACTCACTTGGGCTCCATGCACAGGCATCGTTGATCCATTTACAACTTGTAATCTTTTATTTTACCACTATGACCAAGCAGGTGTTTATGTTGTTTCGTTTAGTGTTTTAAAATGCAGCTCCCACATTGTTGGCTCCCTCCTCTGATTCTCCTTATGCTTCTCTGCTAGTACGTAATTGATACTCAGTGTCCCCTAGGATACACAATACAGGTAGTATTCTCATGCACAATTTATTTGCCACATGTGAAGAAATGTTCAGTCCAAGGATATACAGCTGGAAAAAAAAACATAATTATTTTATGAGTTCAGTCTGTTTAGTTAAATACGAAAAATACTCTGAAAACTTGCTGTCACTATCATCAGATTCAAAATCAACTTTAATATGCTAAATATACTCTCCAGAACTGCCTGTGTAAAACTACTTATTTATGATCTTCAATTTGAGCATCACTTTTACTGAAAAGTTTTCTAAATCTCTGTTGTCTCTGTGGACTGCTTCTCATTGTGCTACCATGACAAGTAATTGTTATTTCCAGTTTAGCAACTCCTCTGACAAAGTAAGTTTGTTGAAATCGGTGACTGTTGCCTTTTTTTAACCAGGATAGCTACCAAAACTACTAACACAATCCTAGATTTATAGTCCATATGTAAGAAACATTCTTGTGCAAATACATATATATCTAATTCATTGGCCTGCACATTTCAACTTCTGTCCTGTTTGGGTTTCACCTTGAATCTGCTTTGTCACTGATTTTAATTATTTAAATTATATATGCCTCTGTATTTAACTTTTTTTTGTTTTTTGCATTTGAAACAGGAGTTTTGCTAGTAAATAAAGACATACCATGAAAGTATCATTTTCTGCTTTTGTTATTACCTTCCATGCTGACCAAACTGTTTACTAGCCTCTCCTTTTTTATGCTCTCAAGCAAGTAAATGGTCTTATGGTGATTTTTGCTTTCCTGAGAAATCTATCAGTAAGATATTCAAACCAGAGGTCAAGAAATGTACATATTTGGATGCAAAATTTTTACATGCTATTTGTCTTTTTTTGGATGGGTTATAAATTGTTTTTATTTCTTTTTACTTTTTTTTACATCTTCTTGTGTAAATACAGTGACCACTATTATTCTTAGAAAACAATTTTCATTAAGAGAAAAGAATGTTTGAATACATCACAATCAACTCGAGTCAATAGAATTGATTAATATGACTTACCACATTCTTCTGGCTTATACATACTTTAACAATATGCCCCTTAATAATGTAATGGGTTCAAAAATCAAAACAAAGGACAGTAAAGATAAATTCTCCTCAGGCATGAAGGAATCAACAATTATATTTATTGCCGAATTGTTCCCTTATGAGTCCTTCCTGCTTAGATCTTTTATTCCTTTAAAAATGGTGACCAAAAATGGATTGTTATTCCTTAGGCAAGCTACATTCAAGACAGGTCCCCAGGCAACGGAGCAGACAGCTAGAGGGACAGAGGAGGCTCAACAACTGTTCCAGGTTCAGTAGAGCCAATCTGTGGAAACATTAGTTCAGAGCTACGAAATGTAGAAAATAGCTACAGAAGCCTGTATTTGACATGCTATTCATCTTAAAACATACTGTAAATATTTTTACATCTCTGCAAGTGCACTTCATTTAATTGCATTTAATTTCAACCCACTGAATTTTTTAAATCTCTCTTTTTTAAAAATTCTTTTTATTGCAATATTTCACCTATATTAAAATAACTTTATGGAAGTCCCACAAGTTTTAAACCAATTTCTGACGTTGTTATGTATCTCTTTGATTTCTATAATTGTTAAAATGTCTACAAAAAGCACATTTTTATAAACGTTATTGCACAATTCATAACAAATCCTATACAGGTAATTTCAAAGATGAATGACCTATTTATTTAGAATATCTGTATACATTTACCAAGGCATCATCTATAAAGTTAATATCACTGTTTTTCTTCATCTAACTCTGTGACTGTATAATTGTATCCACACTCAAATCATTTAATGTAACATGTGACCTTTTTCCAAGATCACCCTTCACTATATGACCAGTTATTACAGTTAGACCACAAGGTTTTCTGTCACCATCACTGGGAAGGAGAGCTGTGACAATCCTAGAAATTATATGGACACTCTATGACAACTACAATAAATAATTTTAATTGAAGAAAAGGATACTCTTTTCAGCTTTTCTACAGTCCCCAATCCATTTCTTCTAAACCCAGTAGCTCCTAGAGCTATTACATGGTAACATACTCTTTCCTGCACCCTCTGAGTTCCAGGAATAGACCTAGTTCCAAAATACTCTTCATTTATTCCATTCACTAATACTCCTAGCTAATAAGAGGCAAAGTTTAAGAAAATTGTTGCATGTTCCAAACACTTTTATATTTTTAAAAAGTGAAGGGATTAACAATAGTTTTGTCAATATTATTAGATAAACTTTCATATTGGGTGATTTTAGTACAGATATACATTATTTTTCCTTTAAAGATATGACTGAGGGCAAGGCAGAGATAACTTCTCATAAACACATTTACATTTACTTTATGTAACTATAGAAAGCAGCATTCACAAAATGCAACTCAGAAAGATATGTGGATTTTTATCTAATAATTCAAATAATTACATCTATCCGATTTTGGTAAATCACATCAAACCTGCTTCTTGGAGAAAATCACCATACAGATTTACCAAAAGTGAAAGTAAATGATATAGCCACGGTACTTACTCTTCTGAGAGTTAGTAATAGCTTCTGCTGATTCTTTAACAAGAGTGTTCAAGGCTAATTTCATGAAGAGGACTTAGCGCACAGTCTTGTTTCAGATGTTCTTGTCTCTCAGATTATGTCCCCACTTACTCTGACAGGTGTTCTGGGAGGGCCTAGAATTCTTCAAGTTTTTCTTTTTTCTTTCCTTTTTTTCCTTAAATCTCCAACACACTGGGAAGATTTTCCAACCAAGGACTTTGATCTCTTTTACACCTAGGAAATGTTTTCTAGCTCTCTTTTCCCTGAAAATAAAAATTGTTCAAATATTGCCATCTCACTGTCAAAGCACTGATGTTATGATATCTCTGGATAGAGTGAGAGGCTTTTATACTATTACGGTTTACATTTGATTTATTTGCTAAATCTGAAACTAAATAATAGATGACTGGGTCCTTAATGACCTACATACAAATGTTTCTAATGAGTCTTCTTTGCAATGAACTTGGGTAACAATCCGTAAAGATGCAGCAGTGGGGACAGTGTCCTTAGGGACACAAAGATGCAACAATAGCAACTGGCACAGGTCAAGATACAATAGTAAAAAACTAGGTGGTTAAGAACAAACAAATCTGCCTTTCCTGCATTTTTTCTGTAGCATGTATGAAAGTTGAAAGATCACAAAACTAACCCACCTGCTATTTTTTCAATCATTAAAAAAGATAACAGATAAATATTAGAAAACTCAAAGCAAGTGATAATTCTTTTTAATATTTTAAAGGAATATTTGAATATTTATATGAATATTTTAAAAATAAAAATACTATTCCATTATTTACATTTACTACTTGCTTTTTTACCTTATTGTATAAACTATTATCATAACAATAATCATATATGTACACTATGATGCATAATATATGTTTTTGAACATCCATTCATATTTTATACCATTCTTACTAGTTTTAAACGTATGTGCAATTATCACTATTACTTAAAAATAGCTTCATCAAGTCAAATGCATGTTTGTATCATCTTATATATTTAGTTTGGCCTTTTTTATAACAAACAATTGCTAGAGAAAGCGCACAGATGAATTTCTAGAGGTAGAATTTCAGAATGAAAATTAAAATATATTCATACTTTGAGGTTTTTATATTAAACCACCAAAGTGCCCTCAGAAGGTTATACAAATTATGTGGTCAAATTGTACTTAAGACCTAGCTTTGCATCCACACTTAATTTAATACTTATAGTCATGTTTAACGGTCACATATGCTGTCAAACTTTTTTCATCGGTTATTCATCTATTAATTTTGTGTTTATGCTATTGTAATTTATAGAAACTCATGTTTCACAAATATTTTTTACATTTTTCTGAAGAGATCAGATGTTTCCACATTAATTCTTATGAGCTTTATATGTTACTGTTATATTCATAGGATCTTACCTTTTAATGAAAAAGTTATTATTTATTAATTTTGCACCTCTACCTGTGTATAATTTAGTTGCATCTAAGCAGAATTTACCTATTTCATTGTTGCATGTTTGTAGTGGTTATCCTTAATAATATTTTAACACAAATACTTAAGCCTTTTTAAAAATTAATATTGTCATTAACAAACAAAATCGTAACTGTTTACATTTATGAGATGCAATGTGATGTTTTGATATGTGTGCAATGTAAACAATTATATCAAGCTAATTTACATACCAATCACCTCACTTACCTATCATTCAGCCTGTAAAAATAGTTTCTTATGTGTAAAAGTAGTTAGTATACTATTTTTTGTTTTGTCTTGCACGTTTTTGCTTTCTTTCTCATATCCCCATTTGGCACTTCCTATGATGTGGTCATATATGGATTCATGTAAAGATATACATTTTTTTAAAAAGGAAACAATTGTGGATACTATGGAATATAGTTTTTACATGAAGATAGTCATGCTTTCTTTATATAATAAAAACTTTTTTTGGTTTTGGTGTTCACTGCTGCTTCTCATTCTTTTGAATACTGAAAACTTTCCTGTTGAGTTCTTTTGAATATTGAGCTGAGATATATGACAGAATATCCACTCCCATGACTTATATTAACACTGCCTTGGAGGGCCTAAACAGGGCAATAAAGAAAAGAGAATTTTAAAAAGTATTCTGTCATTCTTTGCAGATTATTTGTTTATGTATGTTGCAATATTTAAAAGATCGTATGAGTAAATTATCTGAATTAATTAGTAAATTTAATAGTTAGTAATTGCTAAATTTGGAAAGGTTGCCAGACAAAAGTCAATACACAAAAACAATAGTACCAGGACATAGCAACAAGCAATTAGAAAATAAAATTTTTAATTCTTATAAAATAGCAACGAACACCTAGGAATAAATCTACCAAAATACCTATTAATAAGTCTGTCAATTTTGTGCAAAGCCTCTCTACATTTAAAACACTGAAATATTTTCAAAAGTAATTAAAGACTCAAACAGGAGGGGGCTATACCCTGTTTTAATGGACTAGAACTCTCAGCATTGCAGACATTAATTCTTCCCAAATTGGCCTATAGACTCAACACAATCTTTATCATAATCGCTGTAAGAAAATTTTTGTTGGTTTGCAGAAATTGCCAAGGTTTTAAATGTTTTATTAAAAACAAAGGGCTGAGGGGCCGGCCCGTGGCTCACTCGGTAGAGTGCGGTGCTGATAACACCAAGGCCACGGGTTCGGATCCTATATAGGGATGGCCGGTTCGCTCACTGGCTGAGCGTGGTGCTGACAACACCAAGTCAAGGGTTAAGATCCCCTTACCAGTCATCTTTTGAAAAAAAAAAAAAAGGGCTGAGAAGAGCCAAGACATTCTTGAGGAAGTAGAACAAAGTTGTTCAATTTACACTACCTGATATGAAAACTTATTAAAAAGAGTCTGTAAGTAAAGCAGTGTAGTATAGATTCAAATATGGGGGGAACATTGTCAATGCAATTGACTAAAGAATCCTGAAAAAGATTCACTTATGGTACAAGAGTTAATTATAACACAGTTGCCACTGAATGCAACGAGAAAAGGGTGATATTTTTAATAAATAATGTTGGATTGTTTGTATATCCATATGGAAAAATTTAATATTTTTCTCTACGTCAAACCATGGACAAAAATCAATTTAGATGGTCCATTAACCTTAATTTGTAAGATCTATGAATGAAACTTATAGAATAGAACATAACTAAGTACATTTATGATATTAAGCTAAGCCGAGATTTCTGAAACAAAACACAAAGAGCCCTATCAGCAACAGAAATCAAACAATGAATTGGACTTAATCAAAATTGAGAAATTTTCTATTTCAAAGTCAATATAACAAACATAAAAAGACAAGACACTGATAGAAGATAATTTTAATGCATACGACATATAGAAAATTCACAAAATTCCTAAAAATAAATTTTGAAAAGAAAGACAATCTAATAAAAAGAAACAAATTATTTGGATAAACACATCACAAATAGGGTATAATCAACATGCAAAAATTGCTAGCCTTTTTTTAATCCAATAACAAAGAAGCAGAAAAGGAAATCAAGAGAGCAAGTCCATTTTCAATAACTACAAAAAAATAAAATACCTAGGAGTAAATTTAATCAGGAAGGTGAAACATCTCTACAACAGCAACTAGATGTCACTGCTGAAAGAAATTAAAGAGGACACGAAAATATAGATATTACACACTCTTGGATTGGAAGAATCAATGTAGTGAAAATGTCCATATCACCCATTGCCATCTACAGATTCAATGCCATCCCCATCAAAATACCAATGACATTCATCACAGAAATAGAAAAAACAATCCTAACATTCATATACAACAACAAAAGACCACAAATAGCCAAAGCAACCTGACGAAAAATAAATAAAGTCAGAGGCATTACACTGCCTGGCTTCAAATTATGCTACAGGACTATAGTAACCAAAACAGCATGGGACTGGCATGAAAACAGACATTCAGGCCAAGGGAACAAAATAGACAAACTAGATATCAATCCACGTACTTATAGCCAACTCATCTTCAACAAAGGCACCAAGAACATACTTTAGGGAAGGACAGCCTCTTCAACAAACGTACTGGGAAGACTGGATATCCATGTGTAGAAAAATGAAACTAGACCCATATCTCTCACCATATTCCAAAATCAACTCAAAATGGATTAAAGACTTAAATATAAGACCTGAAACTAAAAAACGCCCAGAAGAAAACATAGGGGAAACACTTCAGTATGTAAGACCGGACAAAGACTTTATGAATAAGACCCTAAAATCACAGACAACAAAAGCATAAATAAGCAAATAGGATTATATCAAACTAAAAAGATTCTGCACAGCAAAGGAAACAATCAACAGAGTGAAGAGGCAAACCAAAGAATGGGAAAAAATATTTGCAAACAATATATCCGACAACAGATTAACAGCCAAAATATACAAGGAACTCAAAAAAACTTAACAGTAAAAAAAAAAAAAATCCAATTAAAAATTAGGCAAAGGAGCTGAATAAACATTTCTCAAAGGAAGACATACAAATACCTAACTGATACATGAAAAAATGCTCAAGATCAGTAATTGTCAAGGAAATGCAAATCAAAACTACATTGAGGGGCCGGCCCGGTGGCGCACTGGATAGTGCGCCGCTTGGGAAGCGCGGCAGTGCTCCCGCCCGAGGGTTCGGATCCCACATACAGACCAGTTCCCGCTCACTGGCTGAGCGAGGCACGGGAGCAACGCCGAGGGTTGCGATCCCGTTGCCGGTCCCGGTCCGGTACGGGGGTGACACTGAAGGTTGCGATCCGTTGCTGGACACGGAAAAAGACAAAAAAAAAAATACTACATTGAGGGGCCAGCCCGGTGGTGCACTCTGTGGAGTGCAGCGCTTGGGAGCTCGGCAGCACTCCCGCCGAGGGTTCGGATCCCATGTAGAGACCGGTCAGCTCACTGGCTGAGCACCGTGCGGGTGTGACACTGAGGGTTGCGATCCTGATGCCGGTCACGAAAAAAAGACAAAAAGGAAAAAAAAAAAAACTACATTGAGATATCTCATCCCAGTTAGACAGGACATTATCAAAAAGACAGAGAATAACAAATGCTGGCAAGGAGGCAGAGAATGGGGGAACGCTTCCAAAATGTCAGTGGGACTGTAAATTAGACTGTAAATTAGTATTACGGAAAACAGTATGGAGGTTTCTCAAACAACTACAAATAGAACTACCATACGATCCAACAATCCCACTACTGGGCATATACCAAAAGGAATGGAAATCATCATGTCAAAGTGATATTTGCACTCCCATATTTATTGCAGCTCTATTTACAATTGTCAAGATATGGAACCAGTCTAAATGTCTGCATCAATGGATGAATGGATAAGGAAAATGTGGTATATATACACAATCAAATACTACTCATCCATAAAAAAGAATGAAATTCTGCCATTTGCAGCATCATGGATGAACTTGGAGAAAAGTATGTTAAGTGAAATAAGCCAGGCTCAGAAAGAGAAATACCACATGTCCTCACTCATAAGTGGAAGCTAAAAACTATTGCTCATTCTTTCAGTAAATTTCCATAACTAACCTCTCATTCTTTTTCTTCCTATCTGCCCATTAAGATAATGCCTCTGGCTATATGCCTTAGGTTTCTTTTCAGGATCTTGGAGGTTGGGCTGGTCCAACCCCAACCAGGCTAGGCAGGCTGAGCATGCAGACAGGGATGTCTGTTAGGGATATTGAGCCTGCAGGAATGTCTGACCCTTAACTTCGGAGGGTGATGGCTCCACCTCCAGACCCTGTTGACACCACCATCTTTTGAATATGCAGAAGGCAGGTGCAGATCATTGAGGGGCTCCTTCAAACCCTTTGACCAACTGCAATCCCCCACACCTTACACCACTTCTAAACACTTCCCCATAAATGTACCACCTTCCCCATTGTGGTGAAGACAGATCTGAAATGCTAATCTCCCACTTTCTCACAATGGCTGCCTTGTAATTAAACTTTCTTTCTCTACTGCAAAGACACATGCTTCAGTGATTGGCATGGGCAAATGAATCCCACTCAGTGCAGTAACAAACACTCTCTCACAACTGACCACCAGCACCCACACAAGGATTACTCAAGCCCATGGAAATGATGCTGCCCATATTGCTCAGTAGAACTCTCTGAACCTCTTCTGGGTCTGAGTGCTGCCTGATTCAAGAATCACTCTTTGCTCAGATAAACTTTGTCAAGTATAAAATATAAAATAAAATAAAAATAAGTAAGTAAGAAAGAATCAAACAAACAAACAACAATCACAATAATACATTGAACTTTCAGAAGGAGAGAACAGAACCATGGTTACTAGAGATTGAAAAGGAGGAGTGGGAAGGGAGTTAAAGAAAAATTGACTAATGGACACAGAGAATGATAATGTTTTGTAGTGGTGAATATACTAATTATCCTGATTTGATCACAGGTATTGATATTCAACTCTGTACCCCTCAAATATGTATAATCAATTATGTTCCAATAAAAATAAATAATAAATAAATAATTCTCCCCCATGAATTGAATCTTTATAACACATCTCATGTAAAGCATTCAAACTATTGCCTGTCAGTTGCATGTATGTAGGGAGTATCTTAAATTTTTCCTGGTTGGCACTAACAATGTGTTTCATCTCCAGAATGGCCCAGTATCAGCCAATAGTTGCCACCCTAATGGTGTGTAGGACAGAGCTGAGGAAGGTAGTTTCTGGCAACTGAAGCCAATAAACAATCTGTGGCCATCAAAGCTGATGCAGAGACTGCACAAGGAAACAGAAGATGTTAAAACATCTACAGTGAAGGGGTCTCTGGGAGGCACTAATGCATGTGCCTGTTGTATACAATTTAAATGAATTTGACATGGAGGCAAGATGGTGCCGCAGACAGAGTGAGCAGCCCACCAAGCCGCGCCGTGGGAGGGAGAGAGCAGCCCTCCGATCCGCGCCACAGAACCGAGCGAGCAGCCCGCCATTTCACACCGTGGGACCGAGCGAGCAGCCCACCGAGCCGCGCCGTGGGACCAAGTGAGCAGCCTCCTGAGCCGCGCCGTGGGATGGAGCGAGCAGCCCAAGGCTGCGGTGGCCAAGGTCGGGGACGACACAGAGGCAGAAAGGGAGCCGCTCGGCCTGGCACAACCTCATGAGTGACCCCTGGCCCGGCTGTGCTCGGGGGGCAGACGCCCACCCAACTTCTGCCTGCCTGGCCCTGCGGCTGCCTCCATTTTCTCAGGTGGTGGCGGCTCCGGCCCGGCTCAGCCAGGCCTGTCCTCCTCGCTCTTCACGGCTCCTCACTGAGCCTTCCCACTTGCTTGCCCCGGTGCGGGACTTCCCGGGGCCTGCGGGCCAGCCTTCCCTCCCATTCCCTCCATGGTTCTCTGGTGGGGCAGGTGGCGCAGGGCGTCCCAGTCAGTGTCAGGAGGGCAAGGGAAATATGGGCTGGGCTGACTGTCATGCCACTGCACCCTGGGCTCCAGCCCCAGTAAACTTCCTGTTACCGGGAGGCAGATACCATCACTGCGGCCACAAGTTCGGAATAATGCCTAACCGATATCTGGTTAGGAAAAGTGTGGTCAGAGAGTTTCCGAGTTCTCTTGAACCTGCCGGAGTGCTGACTGCGGGTGGGCAACAGAGTCAGTCCGTGCCGGGGGGATTCAAAGGTGAACCATGTGCTGCGGGCTCCTCCCCCAAGGAGCTCACGCTCTGGTGTGGGAGATAAGACAATTAAACAAATAACTGCGATACCAGGAGGAAGGTGATAAGTCCTGAGAAGGATCTACACAGTGCTCAAAAGGCACCCAGAGCGACCAGTCATCTGCACCTAGCAGAAACCTGGTAGACTTCCTGGGCAAGGCGGTGCCAAGCAGGGTCTTTAAGGCCCAGCCAATAGACGAGGGTTGCAGAAGACACATCCCAGCCCAGCCCAGTGCGCACAGAGTGGGGAGACATCAGGCTAGGGAGGCAGAGACTCTACAGAAACCACACAGCCTGTGGGGCAGCCACTGCATGATCCAGCAGCCCGGGCCAGAGCACTCAGAACAGGGATAAGTCCTGCATGGGAAGTGGAAGCTCACCAGAGACCACACACCCTGTGGTCCCACCCTGTGATCCAGCAGCCCAGCAGAGTCCAAGCTGACCAGAGAGGTGGCTCCCCAGAGAGGCCCAAGACCCGAGGCAACCACACACACAAGGCATTAGAGGCCAACTGAGCAGTCACGGAGGTAGCTATACCAAATTGGCAACCATAGCAACATCTTAGTTAGTCAATAGTCTCAAACAGGTGGACTGTGAAACCCCCTGCCACAATGAATAAACATCAAAAAAAAGATACCAGAAATACAAAAAATCAAGAAAGTACACCACCAAAAGTTAATAAATCTCAAACTCGAGATCCTATAGAACAAGAAGCCCTTGAAATGACTGACAAGGAATTTCGAGTGATAATTCTAAGGAAACTGAATGAGATACAAGAAAACTCAGCTAGACA
>NW_007738156.1:56596-58900 GCF_000696425.1 Galeopterus variegatus
ATGTAGATTCTGAAATGTATTCGACCCAAAAAGGTCTTCTCCCAGACATGTTCTACTCAAATTGGCAAAACTCAAAAACAAAGAGAAAATCTTAAAAGCTGCAAGAGAAAAGCATCAAATCACCTATAAGGGAGCCCCAGTCAGAAAAACATCAGGCTTTTCATCAGAAACCATAAAAGCCAGAAAGGAATGGGATGATATATTCAAAATACTAAAAGACAAAGATTGCCAACCAAGAATACTCTACCCTGCAAGGCTATCCTTCCAAAATGAAGGGCAAATAGTATATTTCTCAGACAAACAAAAACTGTGGGAGTTCACTACCACACGACCAGCCTTACAAGAAATCCTCAAGGGAATACTGGGTTTGGTTCCTGAAAAATAACTACCACTGCCAAAAAAACCCAAGAAAAATCAAAACCCACTAGTATAATAAAAATGGCATTCATGAAGAGAAAACAAACAAACAAAAACGCTATCTACAACCTAAGGAACCAACAAACACAGAAAACAAACAGTAAATCAGAAAGTAAGGAACAAAAGACACCTAAGACAACCAAACAACAATCAATAAAACGCTAGGAATAAATCAACACTTTTCAATAACAACTCTTAATGTAAAAGGCTTAAATGCCCAATCAAAAGACACAGACTGGCTTACGGGATTAAAAAGGTGGACCCAACTATATGCTGCCTACAAGAGACCCACCTCACCCATAAAGATTCACATAGACTAAGAGTGAAAGGATGGAAAAAGATTTACCATGCAAACAGAAAAGAAAAAAAAGCTGGAGTACCTATTCTTATATCGGAAAAAATAGACTTTAAACTAAAAAGCATAGAAAGAGACAATGAGGGACACTACTTAATGATAAAAGGACTGATGCACCAAGAAGACATAACAATCATAAATATGTATGCACCCAATGTTGGAGCAGCCAGTTTTATAAAACAAACTCTATTAGACCTAAAGAAGGAAATAGACACTAATACCATAATAGCAGGGGACCTGAATACCCCACTGTCAATATTAGACAGATCATCTAGGCAAAGAATCAGTAGAGAAACACAAGATCTAAACAATACTCTAGACCAATTGGAATTGGCAGATATCTACAGAACATTCCATCCAACAAACTCAGAATATTCATTCTTCTCATCAGCACATGGATCATTCTCCAGGATAGATCACATATTAGGTCACAAATCAAGTCTCAATAAATTCAAGAAAAGTGGAATTATCCCATGTATTTTCTCAGACCACAATGGATTAAAACTAGAAATTAATAACAAATGAAATTCCGGAAACTATACAAACACATGGAAATTAAACAGCATCCTACTTAATGACATATGGGTCGAAGAAAAAATCAAGCAGGAAATCAAAAAAATTATTAAAAGTAATGAAAATAATGATACATCATACCAAAACCTGTGGGATACTGCAAAAGCAGTACTAAGGGGGAAATTTATTGCATTAAATGCTCACCTCAGAAAAATGGAAAGATGGCAAGTGAACAACCTAACACTTCACCTTAAAGAACTAGAAATACAAGAACAATCCAAACCTAAAGTTAGCAGACGGGAAGAAATCATTAAGATCATAGCAGAATTTAATGAAATTGAAACCCAAAAAACAATACAAAAGATCAATGAATCAAAAAGTTGGTTTTTTGAAAAGATAAATAAAATTGACAAACCATTAGCATGGCTAACCAAAAAAAGAAGAGAGAAGATTCAAATGACAAAAATTAGAAATGAAAAAGGCCATATTACAACTGATTCATCTGAAATACAAGGAATCATTCGAGACTACTATAAACAACTACACGCCAACAAATTTGAAAATCTGGAGGAAATGTATGAATTTCTGGACACACATAAGCTCCCAAAACTGAACCATGAAGACGTAGAAAATTTGAACAGACCACTAACAATAAAGGAGATTGTTGCTGTTATCAGAAGGCTCCCAACAAAGAAAAGCCCAGGACCAGATGGATTCACAGCAGAATTTTATCAAACATTCAAAGAGGAATTGACACCAATTCTTTACAAACTATTCAAAAAGATTGATACAGACGCAAATCTCCCAAACTCATTCTATGAAGCAAACATCATCCTGATACCAAAACCAGGTAAAGATATAACCAAAAAAGAAAACTACAGGACGATATCCTTGATGAATATAGACGCAAAAATCCTCAATAAAATACTAGCAAACAGAATACAGCAACACATACGTCAAATTATTCACCACGACCAAGTGGGATTCATCCCAGGGATGCAAGGTTGGTTCAACATACG
>NW_007738156.1:61815-67035 GCF_000696425.1 Galeopterus variegatus
GTTCCCCAATGTTCATTGCAGCACTCTTTACAATAGCCAAGAGTTGGAACCGGCCCAAATGACCATCATCGGATGAGTGGATACGGAAAATGTGGTATATCTACAGAACGGAATACTACTCAGCTATAAAAACGAATGAAATACTGCCATTTGCAACAACATGGATGGACCTTGAGAGAATTATATTAAGTGAAACGAGTCAGGCACAGAAAGAGAAATACCACATGTTCTCACTTATTCGTGGGAGCTAAAAATTAATATATAAATTCACACACACACACACACACACACACACACAAACGAGGGGGAGAAGATATAACAACTACAATTACTTGAATTTGATATGACAAGCAAACAGAAAAGACATTGTTGGGGGGGAGGGAGGAGAGGGAGGAGGGAGGGCGGTTTTTGTAATGGGCAACAATAATCAACCACAATGTATATCGACAAAATAAAATTTAAAAAAAAATACAGATGTAGAATTAAAATTTCCCTATATTAGAACATAGTTCTTTTGATGTAATGATCTGCTCTTAGTAAGACTTCAAGAAGTTCTGATTTTTCTCTAAAGGCATCTACAGTCAGAATCATCTAAAATACTATAACAAGTACTCTTAAACACAAATTTCAAATCACTTCAAGATCAATGGACAAAATGAAACTTTTCCCATACTGTAATAACAAATCTAATGGGTTAAAAAAAAAACTGCTAATTAAGGTCAATCAAAGCAAAGATTAATTACATAAAGTTAAATAATACAGGCAATGTTTTGTACCTTCCATTGTTGGTTCTTCACTCAAATGTTTTGATTTTCTGATTTAAGGAAATTTTCTCTCTTAATTTGTCCATAATTTACAGCAATTTGGTAAAATATATCTTTATGAAGAAAGATGGAAATATTGGGGTTTTTAAAAACCTATTTGATTCCTACAAAATTCAAAACTGTTTGTGAGTATCTGCATGACTTTTATGCCAACATGTTTATTTACACAAATTAGTTTAATAAGTATTTCCCCTCTGTAATAAAATACAATGGGAAATATTGGGTACAAAATAGAATGGCTCTTCTAAGTTCCTGACCATACTTCATGTTGCTTTCATTTGGTCTGACTGCTGTTTCATCCCACCCCACACCCCGCCCCCACATGCCCCAGCTAAGAAGATGACAAGCTGAATGAGCTTTTCCAGCGCTGAGATATCAATACAAAGAAAAGTAAGACCTTTTCAACCAGAAAATAGATCATCAATATTCCATGAGGAATGGTTTGATCAAAAAAGGGGGAAAAAATATCTTGTCTACACACAAGCAGTTCTCTAAAAATATTCACAGCCTTGAAGTGGGGGCTCATGAGTTGGATGAGATATCCTGTTCCTAGACAAATGATTCATGTTCTTCCAATTCTCAATGTACCAATTAAAGTATACCTCGCTAACTGAGTAAGCCACCTGCTCTCAATCAACTGTTAAGACAATAAACAATTATCAAAGGTATATTTTGAGCTTTTGGTTATTGGTGTAACGTTGCCTGGCAGAATGAGTTTGGGAGCGTTCCTTTCTTTTTAATTATTTTGAATACTTTAAGGAGTATTGGAGTTAATTCTTCTTGAAATGTGGGGTAGAATTCTCCAGTGAAGTCACCCAAACCTGGGATTTTCCTTGTGGTGAGGCTTTTGATTACTGGTTTGACCTCCATCCTCATTACAGTTCTGTTTATATTTCTTATTTCTCTATGATTCAGAATGACAGCTTATTCGTTTCTAATAATTTATCAGTTTTATCTAGGTTATTCAATTTTGGGTGAAGAACTCATATTTTTTTATAATCATTTTTATTTCCTTAGCATGAGATGTAATGTCACCTATTTCATTTATTATTTTACTATTTCAGTCTCTTTTTCGTTCTTTTCTATGTTAATGTAGCTAAGAATTTGTCAATTTTATTGATTTTTTTCTAAAACCAATTCAGCATTGTTGGTTTGATTTTGCTTTTTTTTCCTAATCATTTTTGTTCTAATCATTTTTCCCCCCTGTTGTTTATCTATGTTCTAATCATTTTTCTGCTTGGTTTTTCACAAGTTTCTTCCTGTTTTTCTAGTTTTTTGATGTCTAATGTTACGTTGTTGATTTCAGATCTTTCTGTTTTTAATGGAAGTTTTGCTTTTAGCACTCCTTTCTCTGCATTCTTTGAGTTTCCTCACGTATTTTTATTTCCATCTGTTTTAAGATTTTTTTGGTCCACAGAAAGTGTAATTCTATTGTTCTCAGTTTAGTGGGATTATGTAGTACATCTTCTATTTCTGGCTTGTGTCACTAAGCATAATGTCCTTCAGTTACAACCATCTTGTCAGAAATAGCATTTTTCTTTATTTTTAAGGCTGAATAATATTCCTTTGCCTGTATATGCCACATGTTATCTACTCATCTGTGGGTGGCCATTTAGTTTGTTACCAATTATTGGCCTTTGTAAATAATGCTGACAAGATCTTTGAGATCCTAATATTGATTCCTTTGGAGATATATCCAGAAGGAAAATTGCTAGATTATATGGTACTTCCATTTCTAATTTTTGAGGTAACTTCATGCAGTTATTTGTAGTGTCTTTACCAATAAACATTCTCACTATGAGTGTACAAGCATTCTCTTTTCTCCACAGACTCACCAACACTAGTTATCTACTATCTATTTGATAATTGTCATCATAATAGGCTTCAGGTAATATCTCATTTTTTTTTTGATTTTCATTTTCCTGGCAATTAGTGATGCTGAGAACATTTTGAGTTATGTGTTGGCCCTTTGTATGTATTGCTTTTTTTCTTTTTAGAAATGTCTATTCTCAAAAATTTAGCCAAATTGGGTTTTTTCTTTTCTTTTGAGGGTTTTGCTTTGTTTTCATTTTGCTGTTGACCTATAAAAGTTTTTTGTTGTTGTTTTTATATTTTTGTCATTATTCTTTTATCGAATACACAATTTGCAAATATCTTCTACCCATTCCATATTACTGTCCTTTCACAATGCTGTTTGTTTCTCTTACTGTCAAGATACTTCCTGATTTCTCTTCTGATATCATCTTTTTTATCTAACAGTTTGTGTTTTTACATTTTTACATATATGTGGATTTTCAAGCTTTTTATTTGTAATGTATTGTGATTGGAAAAGTTTTTTCTATGATTTTGATATTTTTAAATTTAAGTGTTGCTTTCCATCCTAACATGTGTTTTATCTTAACAAATGTTCTATGAATACTTAATAAATTTGAGTTCTACTGTTGTTGTAGGGTATGTTCTGTATATGTCTGTTAGGGTCCAAATGGCTCAATACTGTTGTTCAAACCCATTTTTTACTTATTGTTGTTTTGTCTGATTCTATTTATTATTGTATGTAGGTTATTGAAACCTAGTATTTCAATAGCTCTCTCTTTTTTAAAAAAAAATCTTTCATGTTTTGTGCATATGTATTTCTGGTGAGTTGAGCTTTTGATCATTATATAATCTCATTTTTTTAGGGGGTCCCAGGCAAATCCACACTTTCATTGACTTTGCTACAAATGAGGCTCTGAGTCTCTATGCTCTACCTGGTTGTGTCACCCTCCCAGCATTTTGATGTGTTCACCAGCCCTGAAGTTTCCAGAACCCAATCCTTAGGGATTCTTAGGGATGTTTCATTACATAGGCATGATTAGTTACATCATTGTCCTTTGGTGATAGAACTCAACCTTCAGCCTTACAGGGGGTGGCTACTCAGGTTTCAGTCTTCTGTTGTATCTTGTCAGGTTCCAAAAGCAGGAGTAGTCTTAGCAATATATGGTTTCAGCCTCTCAGTCATTTCATATAATTAAGCTGAAAATCAATACCATCTTTTGGTCTGAGTCTCTTTCATGATGTTGAGGTAATATTGAATTTTTCCCATTACATATTTTATTTATCAATTCTCTCACTTTCAGCTGCTATTTCTTTTTTTCTTCATTTATACCCAAACACATTTAACATTGGATGGAGCATTAGGTTTGTCCACTGTGCTGCTCCACATCACAGGCATTGGTTTTAGTCTAACAAATACCCACCCCATCCACCAGTCCATTCCCATTAATGCAGGATATGTTGACATAGGTACAGATTCAGTGGGCTGTTTTACCAACTGGCAATACACTTGCATTTTCTGTTAACACCAGTTTTATCAGTAGTTTCAGAATACAATCGACTTTATCAAGTCCTTAGGAATTATGACACAAATATTTAAAGTTAAAATAAGTTTCTTCCTTTGAAATAATTTCTGATTCCAGCACTTGCAGTTGTAACCCTGGTTCTGTGACCACTGTATCAGGCAGGAAAAATAAAGTTGAGATAATGTGGAGAAGAAACCAAAAAGTATACCAGCACCCTTCCTCACCCCCTCATCTCCATATTCACTTTAAAAACCAGAGAAATCTGTCTAGTGGGACTGACTTCATTTGTCAAATGTTGAGTTTGGACACACACCATGAGGGTGTGGAAGCCAGCCCTTTCATCTGTGGATGGTCTCTTTTGGTTGTCCATTTTGGCATGCAGAAAATTCTCAGATGTATGCAATCTCACTCTTCTATTTTTACTATGTGCTTTTGGAGTGATATCCTAAAAATCACTGTTCAGATCAATATCATGGACCACTCCCATTAGTTTTTCTTGTAGTAGTTTTCAATTTTTAGAATATAATGTTTAAGTCATAGTTTACTTTGACTAGGTTCTTGTACAAAAGTTGAGATAAGAGTCTGATTCTTTTGGGCCAGCCCGGTGGCGCACTGTAGCAGTGCACCACTTGGGAGCGTGGCGGCGCTCCCGCCGAGGGTTCGGATCCCACATACAGACCGGTTCCCGCTCACTGGCTGAGTGAGGTGTGGGCGCGGCACCAAGGTTTGCGATCCCGTTGCCGGTCCCGGTCCGGTACGGGCGTGACACTGAAGGTTGCGATCCGTTGCCAGACACGAAAAAAAGACAAAAAGAAAAAAAAAAAAAAGAGTCTGATTCTTTTTTAAAACATTTGGACTGGGAGTTATCACATCATTTACTAAATAGACTGTCCTTTCCTCTTTGTGTGTTCATGGCACTTTTGTTAACAATCAGTTGACTGTAGATGTGTGGGTATACTTATGGGTTATTTATTCTAATTCATTGATCAATGTGTCATTTTTTTGCCAGTAACATGCTCTTTTGATTACTAAACTCTGCAGTATATTTGGAGATTAGA
>NW_007738157.1:0-3014 GCF_000696425.1 Galeopterus variegatus
TTACCTCACTCCCTTCCAACTCTTCCTCTACACCCCTCAGCCTTCCTGATGTTCTTCTATGAGACCCCGATAATACCCTCAACCACACTCTAGTGTCCTATCACTGTTTTCTGGGATCATCCACCCCTCACCCCATTCCTCATTCCATTGCACTAAAAATTCTGCCATCACAAGCCACACAACGTCCCCACCGGGCACCTTTTTTTGGTGCAACAGAACCCTTTCCACTTTTTTCTTTTCTAATACCTCCGTCCCTTGCAACCTAGTCACTGTCATTCCCCAACTAACCTTCTATTCCCGCACAGAGCTTTTCCACCTTTTCCATCCACCCCCAAGATGGCGTCGAGCTTCCTTTCTCCTAGTCTTAGTGGGAATGTCCTTAACAACATCAATTGTTACAACCAGGCTGTTGGGCAGGGCCTTGGGACATACACTATGGGCAGTAAAAGACGTTAATAACAAACTACAAAAGGCCCTCACCTCCACAGCTGAATCTCTATCCACCTTACAAAGACAAATCACCTCCCTAGCTAAAGTTACCTTACAAAACCGCCGAGCACTAGACCTCCTCACAGCAGAAAAGGGCAGCACTTGCATCTTCCTCCAGGAAGAATGTTGCTCCTATATCAATGAATCAGGGCTAGTAGAAACCAATATCGTCAAACTCACCAACTTAGCCTCAGACCTCAGAGCCATCCGCCCTGATGTTTTCTCCTCTTTTTACCAAGGCTCACTTCTTGCCTGGGTATGTCCAATATTAGGGCCTGTAACCATAATACGCATAGCCTGTCTTTTTTTTGCCTTGCATCATAAAGTTCATCCAGTCTCAAGTGGGCAGAATCTCTAACCAGACTTTCAACCAGCTTTTACTCAGGAATTACCAGCTGCTGGCTACAGAAGACCCTGCCCGCNCTTTCCCTACCAAACAACCAAGTAACTCCATGGATCCATATTTCTAGGTTAAAACCCTGCTTCCTGACCTCACCAATGGATCCCGCGGAACCTACGCATACCCTGCAAGTTCAAGACACACAGTTTCAAGAAACTGAAACTTTTGCCTGCACTCCTAATCCCTCTAACCCCCTCAAACTCTGTTTATCCCGACTCCCAAGTCTCCCTCCATTACAGGAACAATGACCACTCCCGTTAACGTTATCCTGCTTCTCTTACCGTGCCTAGTAGGTGCCTCTAAATCCCCATATGTTTGGTGGTTCATGGTGCGAGAAACTTATACAGGGAAACAGGTAAAACCATCAAACTACTCCCTTCCACGGCAGACTGTTCTCCAGCTAGATGCCAAAGTCTCATTACCATCCCCCTTGCAGGGAGTAAATTAATCCCTCAAGCCTCATACCCATATCTATGTTTTCTTTTTGATCAAACCGAAGGTTATTGTCACTGGTGGCTGGAAACTTATGGGGGTGCCCATACTGGTTGTGTCGGTATCATGATGCAAAGGTGCCCCAAAGAAACCAAATCTTTCAGCGGGTTGGGAGCAGGTGGGATGGGTACACATTCCAATTATTCATTCATGACCCCTGGGACTCCAGGTGGGCTGGGGTAGTTGTTGGATCTTTCTACTGTGACGTCTTGGTCTGTTCTCTCCCTTGCGGACAATTTGAAATCTCCTGCACATATGTCTTCAGAAAAGATCCCGTTACCTTATCTGCTATACATACTCACATTTCTCAGCAAGAAGAAATGCTTTCCTCAGAGATAAACGCCGCCAACCAGCCCTCTCCCATCTACACTTGGCAACAAATTATAGCACTTGCATCTTCCTCCAGGAAGAATGTTGCTCCTATATCAATGAATCAGGGCTAGTAGAAACCAATATCGTCAAACTCACCAACTTAGCCTCAGACCTCAGAGCCATCCGCCCTGATGTTTTCTCCTCTTTTTACCAAGGCTCACTTCTTGCCTGGGTATGTCCAATATTAGGGCCTGTAACCATAATACGCATAGCCTGTCTTTTTTTTGCCTTGCATCATAAAGTTCATCCAGTCTCAAGTGGGCAGAATCTCTAACCAGACTTTCAACCAGCTTTTACTCAGGAATTACCAGCTGCTGGCTACAGAAGACCCTGCCCGCGCTTCACCAGATCAGCTAACCCACTGTTAAAATGGACCTGCCTTGTCAATGGTCCCTGTTCCTGGAAGCTTTGGCCACAGACTCCTGGATGCTCTCCCCTACAGCCTCCTACACACACTGGACTCAACAAATCACTGACCTGTGGCTTCAGGGAACCTTTCTAGAGTTCTCCCCCTTCGAAATTATCTTATTCTCTACCCTCTTTTGGGTCCTGTTACAAAATCCCCAATCTCCTCCCAATTCTTCTTCCCCTACTACACCCCCGTCCAGCAGGAAGTAGCTCGAAGATCACGGTGACCCATTCCCACAACAGAGGAAAAAGGGAGGAATGTAAGGACACCATGGGCACTCAAGCAGTGGGGGAGGAGGAAGGCACTCCCCGGCAATATGGCACCCTTCCGGGTTCTTCTCCGCAGTAAAAGCCCGCTGGTGCCAAAACCTCAACCAGTCACAGGTCAGGGCTCACTTCCTGCCCAGCCCCATCCATTCAGCTACCGCCCATCCACCCCCATCCAAACCCGGAACACAGCGCAGTGCTTGAATAAAGTGGAACTTCTCTGGTGAACTGTCAGCTCGGGTCCTGTCGTCTTATCAGCTCGGGTCCTCCGTCCTTTCAGTATATTTCAAGATAGCCAGAAAAGAGTATCTTGAATATTATAACCAAAAAAAAATGGGTGTAAGTATATAAATATGCTAACTATTCTGATTAGAACATTGTACAATGTATGCAAGTACTGAAACAACAAACTGTACCTCATAAACACGTACAATGAAAAAAATTAAAATAAAAAAAAAAAGAAGTTGAATCAGTGACCTTGGGGAGGGGGGAAGAAAATGAAAGTACAGCTTATAAAAACTCAAAGAACACAGTGAAAGCAGTGCTAAGGTGAAACTTATAGTGATAAACACTTAAATTAAAAAAC
>NW_007738157.1:3379-8473 GCF_000696425.1 Galeopterus variegatus
CCCCGTCCAATCAGCTACCACCCCGTCCACCCCCTATCCAAACCCGGAACGCAGCTCCCTATAAATATCAGCGCAGTGCTTGAATAAAGTGGAACTTCTCTGGCGAACTGTCAGCTCGTGTCCTGTCGTCTTATCAGCTCGGGTCCTCCGTCCTTTCAGTATATTTCAAGATAGCCAGAAAAGAGTATCTTGAATATTATAACCAAAAAAAAATGGGTGTAAGTATATAAATATGCTAACTATTCTGATTAGAACATTGTACAATGTATGCAAGTACTGAAACAACAAACTGTACCTCATAAACACGTACAATGAAAAAAATTAAAATAAAAAAAAAAAGAAGTTGAATCAGTGACCTTGGGGAGGGGGGAAGAAAATGAAAGTACAGCTTATAAAAACTCAAAGAACACAGTGAAAGCAGTGCTAAGGTGAAACTTATAGTGATAAACACTTAAATTAAAAAACAAGAAAGATCTCAAATCAATTGTTTTGAAAATAGCTGGAGATATTTTTTGAAGAAGTCTAGACTTTTGACCTTGGAGCGTTCCTGAGAACTTGGGAGTGTGTGCTATTCCTGTAAACCCACGCACCCAGCTGCTTATACAGAATTAATAACCCTTTGTTTAGACTTGCACTTAGAAAAGTATATAAAGAGAAATGCCTGTTGAATAAAGCGCAACAGCTCTTCAAGGCTGTTTGTCCTCCTGATCCCATCTTTGTCTCTTGTCTCTTTTCTAAATCCTGCGCTCGTCTTCTCGTCCCGCCATCTCCGGCTGGCTTCCGGCTGGTTGTCTTTTCATTTTCTTGACAGCATCCTTTAAACCACAAAATTTTTAATTTTGATGAAATCCAATTTATCTTTTTTTTTTTCTTTTGCTACTTACTATCTTGGTGTTATATCTAAGAATCCTGTGCCAAATCTAAAGTCATAAAGATGTACCCCCACGTTTTCTTCTAAAGGTTTAATATTTTTAGCTCTTGTATTTAGGTCTTTAATCCATTTTTACTTTACTTTTGTATATGGTTTGAGCTAAAGGTCCAACTTCATTCTTTTTCATGTGTATATCCAGTTGTCGCACCACCACATACTGAAAAGGTTCTTTGTTCCTCCACTAAGTGGTGTTGGCACCCTTGTAGAAAAATCAGTTGACCACAGACATAAGAGTTTAATATCTATACTCTCAGTTCTGTTCCACTGATTGATCAGTGTATTCTCGTGCCAGTACCACATTGTCTGGTTTACTATTGCTTCCCAGTAAGTTTTGAAATCAGGAATTGTAAGTCCTCCTACTTGCTCATTTTCAGGGTTGTTTTGGCTGTTCTGGGTTTCTTCAATTCCATGCAAGTTCCAGAATCAGCCTGTCAACAGGGACTCTGATAGGGACTGTGTGGGAGACCAGAATATGCCCCCCAAATCTGCATCTTTGGCATGAGGATCATGGAGCTGAAAGCCAGAAAGAAGATGTAGGTGCAGGAAAGCTCTCTGTCTTCCTTCTATCCGCCTAAAATAAATTTACAAAGACAAAAGGTATCTCCTCTCCCCCAAGGAGAACAAAGATTAGCCACTGAAAGGCAATGCTGGAGCATATGGGTCTTGCTTTCACCTGCCAGTTATGTGCCTTCCCCCAAATTGCTGTCCCTTGAGACTCACAGTCCTCTTCCTCTGTCTTGTCACTTCTCTAAAAATGTACTGATTTTTGCTGAAGGGGCCATATGGGCTGGAATTCAAGGCATGCTTTTTGAGAACTGCTCATTCCTTGGTTAACTCCCAATCTTATGTCTGCGTTTGTCCTGTTAATCTGTCTTCTGTTTCAGGGGTCTATGTTAACTAGAAACTTATGAGGATTGAAGAAAATATTGTTTTTCTTCACTACAGTATCATTTCAAGAAATTAGAAAAAAGAATACCAAATTGACTCAAAGAATGGGCAATAAAGGAAACTATAGATAAATATGTATAATTTTCTAAAAAATACATACAATAGAAAAGATCAAAGAAACCAAAAGTTGTTTTATAATAAGACCACTAAAGTATATAGACCTCTAGCAAGACTGATCAGAAAGAGAGAGAAATCACAAGTAACTAAAATTGAGGACAAAATGCAGGCTATTACTGCAGATCTTATGGTATCAAAAATATATATTACAGGGTATAATTAGAAAACATTATAAAATAATTCTGTTACATTTGAAAATTTATATGAAATGTAAAAGTTCCAAGGAAAAATATAATTACTGAAACATCAACGAGAAATGGGATATTGGAGAAGAGTGCTATGATCTGTTAAAGATATTGACTCCAAAAACTCAGGCATTTTTCCTCAAAAATTTCTGAGAATAAAAGATAATTCCATATTTGTATTTCTGCAAATAGAAAAAATGCTGTCATACATACAATTAATTAGATATAATAATAAAATAACTCATTTACTGCAAAGCCAAAAAATTTTATAAATTTTCATGAAGAACACTTGAAGTTATCAATAAGCATGTAAAAAAAAGACTTGGAAAATCAAAAGAAACATGATCTCCTTGAATAGGAAGCCTCAATAGAAAATAAAAAAGATTATCACTAAATAATCTATTGATTTAATATAATCCTAAAAAATAAAGCTTCTAGTACTAGACAAGCTGATTCAAATGCCATACAGAATATTCAAAAAAATTCTGTATTCAAAAAAAGACTGAAGAGAGAGTAGATCTACCAAATACACACATACACACACACACACACACACACGCACACACACATGCACACACACACAAAATCTCACTATATAGGTATAGTAATTGAAACAGTATGCTTCGTATAGTACCACAACAGAGATACACAAATATATCTGTGGGAAACTCAATACTTTATTTAGTAAATGGTATTAGAATAACTGTGTGCCAACATTAAAAAAAAAAGTTTGACTTGTGTAACACTTGTCATGTCAGACTGAATTTCGAAAGCTCAATACTCTAATTTCTGTACTATATAATTAACTTCATTGGGAAAAAAATAGCAAATATGAATAAACAGTAAGAACACACATTCACAGAATGAGAACTATGAATAACTTAAGGTTACTCAGCTTTGCTCGTTATAATTGTGGGACACATTAAATGTACTTAACACACCCTTTTCACATGCCACATTGGCAAATGTTAAAAAGCCTCATAACACACTCTGCTGGATACAGGATGAGCCATCAATTTCACATCTTTAATTTGGGATTATAATTTGGAACACAACTTATGAAGGATAATTTGATAATAAAAGAAAAAAACTCACTTACTAAAGCTAAAAAACAATTTACAGATTTTATCTGAAAAACACTTAAATATACCAATAGGCATGTTGATATTAAGAAAGAAACAAAATGAGGGTCTGCTTCTGGGGACCAAAATTTCAAACGCACACATATCTCCCACTCCCCAACCCTTAGTAATTCCACTTCTGAATATTTATCTACAAATAAAAATCAAGATGACACATACAACGATTACTTTTATTTACAATTGAAATGGTTGAAAATACCATAAATCTTCATCAAATAGCCTTGTCGAGTTATGGTATATCCAGATGAAATCATATGCAACCACAGGAAAGAATGAAGAGCTTTAGTCATATACAACGATCTCAAAGATCTCTAGACAAATGAATAAATAAGTTATAGAGAAATGTGTAGGAGATTATATGCACATATTAATTCAAATATGAAAATAATATCTGCACAAACACAACCTGAATGCATTCGGATGGATTCTCTCGTGTTCTCCTGTAGTGACAAAGAACTCCAAAAATCTCAGTCCAGTAACACACAAAAACATTGCTTCTCGCTCATACAAAGTCCAAAGTGACAGTTGTCCTCCATCAAGACCAATTCCATCTTGTACTTTTCTGTCTCACCAGGGCCTTCTCCACCATCACAACAGCTGAAGAAAGGCTGGGAACTTTGACAAGCATTTTCAGTCCCTCTGCTTGGAAGCAACTCATGCCAGGAGCATTCATATTTTACGGGTCAGAAATGGTGCCATCTCCACCTCGTGCCGAGATGGTTGGGTCACCTGGCCTCTAGCACATCTAGGAGCGGGAGAGGACCAGACAGTTGTGAGCATCAACAAAGCCTGCAGGGTTCTTCTGTTCATTCCAGTTTGACCTAGAGAATTTATTATTCTCTCTGAAGACAAGGAACTATATATTTAATGAAGATATAAGTAAACTGAAATTAGCAAAGTGTTTGATTCTACTCACATGAGACTATATACCTGTCTATTCATGGCTCCTAATCATAGTAGCAAACAATAGGACAAATATATTATATTACATGGCAATTAATCAGAAAACTCTGATGACTTTGTGAAACATTCTCAAAGTATTTAAAGTTAAAAATAACCACATCAGGGGCTGGCCCGGTGGCGCACTGCTACAGTGCGCCGCTTGGGAGCACGGCAGCGCTCCTGCCGAGGGTTCAGATCCCACATACAGACCGGTTCCCGCTCACTGGCTGAGCGAGGTGCGGGCACGGCACCGAGGGTTGCGATCCTGTTGCTGGTCCCGGTCCGGTACAGACGCGACACTGAGGGTTGCGATCCATTGCCAGACACGAAAAAAGACAAAAAAAATAAAAATAAAAATAAAAAAAACCCACATCAAATACTAACATTTTTATTAACATGTCTTTATTCCTCCAAAAAACATGAAGACTACTGTATTTCAAAACATTATTATTATGATATGTTACTATTGGTTTTGAAAATAGTGCCTATGTGCATTCCACTATGGAGGATAAATAAGAAAGAAGTAACTTCAAAAGAGGAAAATGAATACAAAGAAGATAAAGTGATAACTCTTCTCTCTACTATATAGTTTTGTAACTTTTGAGCTTTCTACCCAAAACTTACCTTAATTATTAAAAAGGAATCAATTAATTATTAATGAAAGTGTAAAAATATCCTATCAGTTAAATAAAAGAAAAAGAACGAAAACATAAAATAATCTGGTAAAACATGAAAATTAACACAGAATATATTATCATTTTTTGCAAGAAATTATATACGAGGTAAAGATATCTTGGAAAAAACATAAATTATATTTATCACAATATTT
>NW_007738157.1:8753-13195 GCF_000696425.1 Galeopterus variegatus
AAATTATATACGAGGTAAAGATATCTTGGAAAAAACATAAATTATATTTATCACAATATTTATAAAAATAGAAAGTACAGACATACATTTCTCCTCTGGTTAGTTAAAGATTTTGAATAATTTTAATACTGAGCTTTTTCCAATTTTAAGACTTATTCACTTGCACAGTATCAGTGATCATAACTGATGCTGTTCAAATGAGATATCTTCAAATATGCCTTTCAAACCATAGAAAAGGTGATACATTGTATTTCCATATCGGCTCTTCTTTTAACAGCTGTCGACATATTTTAAATCATTTTTTTAAGTATATATATAAAAAAAGCCAATGCATTTTATACTTAAAAGCATGCTCATAACAATCTGGATATGAATCTTCATTTGATATCTTTTCCTAAAATATAAGCTTTTTTTATCGATATGCTACCAGGGGAAGAAGGGAGCAATAGGTGTTTTCTTTTTTCTCAGCTCAGGAATCATTTTTTCATTTATATCTTTGGTTTTTGCTCCCTGATCCAAATAAGCAGACTTTGTCTTTAATAGGAATTTTTAAAATAAAATGTTACCAAAGTGTCATACACTTAAAAGACACAAATCTTAAGTGCACATTGTGACAGTTTACAGAACGAGCCTGCCCCGTTAAATCCCTGTCCAAATCATCAGATAAGCCACACTGAGCGCCCTCCCAAGCCCTCCTGGCAGGCATGGCCCTCATCAGGATGTGGACACTCCTGTCCTCCGTCAGCACTCCTCTCCTTCTCAAGTTCAGAGGCCACCTGTGCCCTCTGCTGCATCATCTCTTGCTGTCATCAGCACTGTCCTGCTTCAGTGCGTCCCCCATGTCACAGACTGGATTTCTCCAAGGACAGAATAGACCTTATACTCCCAGTATGGATTTTTTACTCTAATACCTCATGATTATTTTCCTAGAAGTCTTTTTGAAAATATCTTTGTCTCATATTTCTATTAACCTTATCCCTGACAAACTTTATGCCCCTGTTTCATAGAATTAAAATCTTCTTGCATTTTTTCAAGTGGTGGTTTATTAAAATTGTGTTTTTGTGCCTCTAAAATGTATGCTTAAAGATGTTCTTGTATCCTCAGACTTTAGCCCTAGGTTCCTTTTTTACTTGCTCAGTGTTTTCTTCCAAACTCCTATGTGGACACTTTTGCTTTCTATCCCTAGAAAGAATCTATCCAGACCAGGTGATTTCCAACAGACGAAATAATATGTGGCTACACACTTGTTAGAGCTTCACTCCTCTTACCAGACAGAAGCCTGCATGGAAGCCTGCGTGTACGGCCTCCGTCTGTTCTCCAGGTCTAACAGACTTTCATTTAATGCAACTCTGTGGGGCCTCTTGTCTTTAGTACCTGTGTCTCTGACATTTTATATTAAGGTAGTACACAGAAACCTGCAAACCTCCTAGGGGAGACTACCAGGCTTCCTCCTTCTTTTTTTTTTTTATCATTTTATTTGTAGCAAATTTATCTCCCAACGTGTACTATATTTTCAGTCTTCCACCTCTCTCTACTTTCAGGTTTCAGGTGTTCAGAAATCTGAAGTTTCTCAGTAGGAAAAAAATAAAATAATAATAATAATAATAAAAACAACAATAATAATATAATATAATAATATAATATAATATATATATATATGTATATGTATATATATGTATATGTATAATATGTGTGTATGTACACCCAAGGAAGAATACGGGAGCTGACGGAGCTATATAGGCCTTTCCCATTGACATAGAGATATTGAATTTTGCCCTTGCTTTCAAGACGTCCTATCACCAAATGCCCATTCTAGAAAAATTTTACGAGCGTTGTGTTTAGAAGAAATTCTCTTAGATTCTGTTCTTTTAGATCCTGCAATTCTTTATCTGTTGATTCTGTGATAATTAGTGTTAACCTAAATAACAAAAAGAGGCTGTCTAAAAGAAAAATGAGTTTAACTGGGAATGCAACATTGCAATGGGAATACGCATGTCATAGTAAACTATGGGCATATTCAGGAAGGTGCAGAAGACAAAAGATTTGAAAGGAAAAGTAACAGAGGATCACATAGTTGTTTTGAGATAATTATCCTTGGCTATAAGGATCAATAACAAGGGTAAGGCCAGCCCAAGGTTAGACAGACGGTTGCTGGGCTGACGTCCTTGCTGAATTCTTCTTTGTGTAAGGTTGTGATGGCCTCTGTGCAAGGTTGTGGTTCTGCAGAGTCCTTTGTGATAGTTCTTGCTATCAGGTACAGGTGCATGAGAACTCTCCCTTCCGTGGTCTTCCCCAGCTCTATTTGTCAGGAGTTTTTAATACAAGTGACTCCATTTTGATTCTGACAACCTACACAATAGAAATAACTTGTCATAGTTATGGGTCTGCTTTTACATTTCTTTACTTCACAGGTTTCCATTGCCTGTGAACAGGATGAATGCATAGCTCAGCTGTGCCTGTGAATCTGATGAAGGCTGCTTTGCTCCCACGCTCACTCACATTGGTTGGATATTGGGAGGAGACTCCACCCTCACTCTGAAGCCTGAATCTCAGAGGTTGAGATTCAGTCAGTGCAGCTTGAATTTTGGGAAAGTCACTCACCATCTCTCCTTTCTCATCTCTACAGTGGGAATAGTATTCGTCCATCCACCTTACAGGGCTGTGGTAAAGATTAAACTAATTAATTCAAGAAAATACTTAACAGACTGGATTTCAACAAGTAAGTACCACTAAGGGTGTCTGTGACTGCCATTGCTTTTATTTGCTGTGGTGAAACCTGCCTAACTTCCACCAATAGAAGCTCTTCCATTTTCCCTCAGACACTGAATCCCCAAATGCTGCCTTTGCATATGTCAACCTGTAATAAAGAAAACACCTGCCACCCTCCTCATAGCTAGATTTATGTGCTAAGATCTGAATGTGTGCCTCTCCCCAAAATGTACACATTACAACCTGACCCCCAACTTGATAGTACTAGAGATGATCAGGTCACTGGGGCTGCACCCTCATGAATAGGATCATGCCCTTATAAAAGAGATCCCGGGTTGCTAGCTAGCTCCTTCCACCATGATAGGATGCTGAGAAGGCACTGTCTGTGATCTAGAGAACAAGCCCTCACCAGACACTGAACCTGCCAATGCCTTGACCTTGGACTTTCCAGTCTCTACAACTGTGAATGAGAAATTTCTGTTGTTTATAAACCACCCAGATTATGATAAATTGGTTATAGAAACCCAAATGGACTAAGATGGTATGTGACTAACTTCTGGCCAATATGATGTGCATGGAATAGTGTATTAAAATTTTTGGAACAGCCTTAATGAGAGAAAGCACTTTCCCCTTTCTTCCTCCTCCTAGTTGGAATGCAGACTTAATGGCTCGAATACCAGCAGCCATCCTGGACTGCAGTAGGAGCCATGCTGATGCAGTGAAGCAGTCAGATGAAAGGGGCCTGGGTCTGCTCTACCAGGACTGCACTTTAATGCTGACTGCATGATTTACACGAGAGGGTAAAATCTCCTGTGTATAAGACACTTTTTATTTTGGTTTTTGGTTACATGCTGTAGCTGAAACTAATCAGAAATAACATTAATTTGCTTTAGGCCCCCCCGTTTTTTTCGCTCAGAACTCATGCTATACTTTTCATCTAAATGTTAATGACACTATTTTCCTTCCCTGGCCAGACCTATCCTCTGAGATCCAAGCAAATGCAAACCCAACAGAGTTGGCATGTCCAGCCTGGTAGCCCCGAAGCATTTCTCATGCATCATATACAACACTAACTCGTGATTTCCTTTCTTATTCACAAGTCTATTGTTGTTCCAGGTTCTGTATCTCAGTCTATGGCACTCCATCATCCTAAACGAGCTATGACACTGGGGATCCACATTAACATCAGCCCCTAATTCTCTCTATTCAGACCTTTATAAAGTCTTGTTGATGATTTATACAAAATATCCTCACCTTTTTCACAACCATTTATGAGTTCTCATGGCTTATAAATGTAATGAATGATCCTCTAGATCTCCGAGTGCTTCCCATTCACAATCCTGTTCTCCACCTCCTCCCCTTCTCTACAGAGAATAAGTTTCAAGATCCCAGTGGATGCCTGAAACTGCAGATAGTACCAAACCCTGTATGCACTATGTTTTTCCTCTATACGTACATGCCTATGATAAAGTTTAATTTACAGATTAGGCACAGTAAGAGATAAACAGCAATAACTAATCATAAAATAGCACAGCTATAACGATATGCCGGCATCACTCCTATTATGCTTGGGGGCCTTGTTACGTAAAACAAGGGTGACCTGGACACAGCCCTGCTACAGTGCAACAGGCGATCTGAGAACTGAGAAGGCTACTGAGTGACCCCTACAGTGTGGATGCGCTGGACAAAGGGATGATTCACGTCCTGGGTTGGATGCAGAGGGACACTGTGAG
>NW_007738157.1:13609-15075 GCF_000696425.1 Galeopterus variegatus
GAAACAAGGGTGACCTGGACACAGCCCTGCTACAGTGCAACAGGCGATCTGAGAACTGAGAAGGCTACTGAGTGACCCCTACAGAGTGGATGCGCTGGACAAAGGGATGATTCACGTCCTGGGTTGGATGCAGAGGGACACTGTGAGATTTTATTAAGCCACTCACAACAGCGTGCAATTTAAATCTTATAAATTATTTATTAATGGAATTTTTCATTTAATATTTTCAGACCGCAGTTGACTGAGGGTAACTAGAACTGTAGAAGGAGAAACAGAGGATAAGTGGGGACTACTGTAGAGTTAGTTGACATTTTTAACAAGAACATGCCTTTCTGAGATTCACAGGGTAAAGACCAATGCCATCTTCCTAGACTAAAGGACCCACATTGTCAGCACCTCCCTCCCTGTCAGGCTCAGCATGTGCCATGTTTCACTTCACCCTCAGAACCCTGAACCTCCTGGCCCCTTTGTTCCTAGAAAATTTCATGCTTCATTTGGTTACAACTGACTTGCAATTGTTCATTCTCACTGGAAGGATCTTCCCAGCCTACTACCATGGAAATACATAGCAACATAATACTAATCAGAAATGAACAAACAAACACAGCTAGCATGTACACAGGACAGTAGGAGCCACCTGCCTGATGGAACCCAGGAGAGGCCTGAGCTTCCCACACTAAGGAAAAGGATTGATCTACCCAGGTAAAAAGATAACCCTAGGAGGTAATTGAGCTCTGCAGAGCAAAACCCTTCTCTTTGTGCCCTCTGGGGGAAGTCGCAGTGAAATCTGCAAACTAGCCATGCCCATGGCAGCGGAATTCTCAGGGAGGCTTCTCAATCAAGAAAAGAAAGACCCAGCAAAAAAACAGGTCTATATACCCAGCAGCAAAAGAACCAAGAAATGCTACCTGTTCTCTGAAATACAAATACATAAACACAGACCAGCAGCCACGTGAACAAATTTAGCAGTGTGAAGGAGAAAGTCCAGGTCAACAGAGCTGGATAGTGGAGACCAGCAGGTGGTTCAGGAGCAGAGCAGGGCTCATGGGCAACTCCCTGCTGTTTACTTCCGAGGCCCACAGATCTCCTGGGGAACCGGGCAGTCACAAGCCCAGGTGTGCCAGGAATGGATAGGACTTTTATGCTAAAAATACAGTTTTTTTCTTTAGAGTTTATGAAAAATTAAAATTCAAACAGGTTGTCAAATCATGCTCTATTGAATCTGGAGCCCAGCATTTGGGTTTCAGTTATTGAGCAAAATACACCAACCTACAGCCAAATCATTTTCTTCTGAGTTTTTTCTCCTGGTAAAAAGAGACCATGGTCAGGACTAACATGACCCAGGAACATGCAAGTGATGGATTTATAACAGGGTTTACTGTTCTTTGGCCAAGCAGGGTCGACTTAGAGGTCACTGGGAGGGGCGATGCTGGTGGGTAGAGTTTACTTATTGCTCCCACGGCCAG
>NW_007738157.1:15260-18634 GCF_000696425.1 Galeopterus variegatus
CAGGGCTCATGGGCAACTCCCTGCTGTTTACTTCCGAGGCCCACAGATCTCCTGGGGAACCAGGCAGTCACAAGCCCAGGTGTGCCAGGAATGGATAGGACTTTTATGTCAAAAATACAGTTTTTTTCTTTAGAGTTTATGAAAAATTAAAATTCAAACAGGTTGTCAAATCATGCTCTATTGAATCTGGAGCCCAGCATTTGGGTTTCAGTTATTGAGCAAAATACACCAACCTACAGCCAAATCATTTTCTTCTGAGTTTTTTCTCCTGGTAAAAAGAGACCATGGTCAGGACTAACATGACTCGGGAACATGCAAGTGATGGACTTGTAACAGGGTTTACTGTTCTTTGGCCAAGCAGGGTCGACATAGAGGTCACTGGGAGGGGCGATGCTGGTGGGTAGAGTTTACTTATTGCTCCCACGGCCAGGACCTCCCTGCATTTGCTTAAACTAACTTCACTGAAGGTAAGACTTTGGCTCCTGTAATAACCAAACATTTAGCTTAGATGCCTGATTACCAGATGCCGTGGACATGAACAACTCTGTATGTTGTTCTCTTTCTGCCATCAGAATGTTTCAGTTTTACTTAAAATTGCCTCTGTCTAGGATACAATTCAGGTCTGCAGCAAATAGCCAACTAATTCCAGCAACCTGCCGTTTTCCCTACTGCATCCCTGAAGCCTCAGCTTTGGTAGACCCCTGGCTGGAGTACCACATCGTGAACAGCAACAGATTATTAACCAGTTCTTCCCTTTCAGAGAATCCTGTATGCCTTGTGTTCTACGCAGTTCAGTCAATTTCAAAATGTACATTCTGCTACCAGCAAATCCAGCACCAGTTCCAATCTCTGCTTAAGCCAAGAGTTCTTCAGGTGCAAATAAGAGAAATCCATTACCAACCAGATTATGCAAAATGAGAATGCTGAGATCATGTAACTAAAAAGATCAGGAAATTTCCAGCTGTATATCGAAGTGGACTTGAATGCTCACTGCGATTCTCCTGCTTCTAGCTGCCCTCCAAAAGGACTCTGACATGGTTTGAATCCTATGAACCAATCCCCCTTTAGCAATTATACTTCCATGTATTGGAATTCTTGGTCCAGGCTATTTATCTGCGCCCCAACCAGTGGTGGAACCCGACCTGTCAAGTAATCACATCTATCAAGAGAAAAGCATGTCCCCAAATTAAGTGGGGCAAGGAAGATGAATTAACAGATTTCTAGTACACATGGGAAAATGTGGTTTTAGAGTTATAGGGCTGCCTACCTACATAAGACCTAAAAAAAAAAAAAATATATATTAAAGTGTTGCTTTTGTAGAATGGGAAAGATTTTGCAAGAGGCAGACTGGGAGTGTTGCTTTTCATTACAAGTCCATCTGGTAGTATTTGATGTGTTACTATACGCATGGGCTACTCCAACAAGCATTTAAAAATAGAAATAATAAATGGGAGATTTGGCTGGTGCAGGATCAAGCAGGTAGGTATTCATATAGTGCAGCTAAGAACAAGCATGCTCATCTATTTCCCAGTGCTAAATTTGCTGAATATTAGAGAATTTAAGACCTGCATAATTTGAAATAAAATGTAATTTTTTAATTTTGATTTTGGCTTTTAGTTTTAACAGGAAAAGCACATTAATAATATTCTAAATAATATTCTAAATCCTGACCAAAAACTGGGAAAATAGAAAGTGATAAATCAATCCCAATTAGGATTACAGTTTTAAAAAAAACAAAACTAAATTACAATACAGGAAAATTAAATTCAATGGTATATTAAAAAATAATCTACTGATACTAAGAAAGATTTAGACCAGGAATATAAGGCTAATGTTATATTTGGGTATTTATTTCCATAAAACAACAGACGTATTTCATTATCTCAGGAGTCATTCAATGCAATTAAACTACTCCCTGATTTAAAAAATAATATGTAAAAATCTTTCAAAGGTAGAACACCATAATACTTCCTTTTCATAACAAGGAATATATATCTCTAACCATTATTATGTTCTATGGTAAAATCTTGGAGATAATACTTTTAAAGTTTAGCATCACTAATGATTGCTAGCATCATTGAAAGGAAAAACCCGGCCCCAACGCAGAATGAGAAACACACCAGGAGACAAGGGCTCAACCACGATGTATTAAGCAGGTAAAATGGACATGCAGGCTGCTCTCTCCAAAGTGGGAGCAGCAGCAGGGAGAGCTGGGGTGGGCCCTTTATACCCCGTTAAGCTGAGCTGGACTGTTCTTATTGGCCAAGGAGGGAGGGGAGGGCAGTGAGTGAGGTTTAAGCTGAGTTGGGATTTTTCTACAGGTGGAGAAATTCACGCACAGGAAAAGGGGATGTGGCAGTGAGGAAGAAGGGGGAAGGGGGTCTTTGTTCTCGGAAACGTGCTGTTCTAGGGGCCTTGAAACTTTTCTGCAGCCATTTTGGGCGTTCCACTGCCATCTTAGACTGTCCTCGGGTAGAACATGATTGCCTAACAATCATTATTATTTTAAATGTTTCTGGAATATATAATCAATTAATAAGATATGAAATAAAGATAGAATGTATGACTATCACAAAAGGAATGGAAAATAATTGATTCAGATAATGCAATTGTTTATCTGGAAAACACAGTATATTAATTAAAAATTTAATAGAATTTGAATGAAAAAAATACTAAACATAAAAATTATTTTAAATCAGGACTCCATGACTACAAATGGTGATTCATTAGACATTAATTCCAGAATTTTAGTATTTTATTGTTATAGTTCCCATCATTTTTATTTTCAATTCCACATCAGAGAAATCCTTGTAAATGCTATAATCTGAGGAAGTTCACATTCTTAATGAAGCTACCTGGGGTTTTGTTAATAGGTATTTTTTTCTCAATAACAGCTGCATTTGCTGCAACTTCTAAGCTATTCTTTCTTTTAGTATAATAAAAGTTCCTTGAGGATCTCTAGATCCAAATTTTACATCATTTCTAAAAATTTTATGAATACATTTTGAAATGCAAAATCAAATACCTGATTCTCTCACAGTACTTCTCTCCTTTTTAAAGGGTGTAGGATGCTGGAATTTAAATGTTTCATGACCACTCATGTAATAAACAGTCTAACCAAAACATGTTCCAGAAATTTAGATAGGCTCCGTCTGGCTAGTCTGATACAAGCTAATACAAGAAGGTCTTATGTTTATGTGACCTGAACTCTGATAAGTAGGAATTTTCAGTGTGGCGTACACAGCTTGTTCTTTAAATTGTTATATTCAAGTGGAGCCATAATAGATATTTTAAAACCCTGACAGAAAACTCATAAGGAGCAACATTCTGGAAGCTGCTAGTGTGATAACAAAAAACATGCATCAAATCAAACC
>NW_007738157.1:19122-20605 GCF_000696425.1 Galeopterus variegatus
TAAGGAGCAACATTCTGGAAGCTGCTAGTGTGATAACAAAAAACATGCATCAAATCAAACCACTGCAGAGGTTCTCTGCGCTCTGCTGCTAGTGGTGAGAAATTGCCAGCTTGGCTCCAGTGCTTCCATTGAAATGTCAAGGGTTAGTTACATGTAGAACTCAGTGCTGTACCTCACAGGGAGAAAACAGGAATGCTGTTTTCAACAGGTCGTGCAAGAGAGGAGGGTGCCCTAGTGCATGTCGCTAATTTGAAGGTCACAGCTTTGAATTGATGTTGAAAGAAAAAAAGGGTAACACATAAAGGGAAGTTATAAACTACCTACCCCAGGTTTCCTAAAGAAAAGTACAACGGACCCGATGGAGGTCTATCAAATCTATTCAAGAGCTCCTCAGCTCTTTAGTATGTACTTTCTAATTGTGCACTGCAGAGAGAATCTGCAGCCACCTTATGACCAAGCACTTGGAGAAGAAACGTGCAGATTGAAAAGGAAGTATAAGAAAAACTCTGAATGGCTAAAGGAATATTTGCATATTCAAGCAAGTATCCACTGGTTTGCTAAATGACTATTGAGGTAGGTACTGAATGGATGCTGACAAGTGTCAGCACTCAGCATGGCAGGGGCACACTGTCATTCAGGGGCAGAGTCTCTCACGAAGCAATGAAGTAAAAATTCAAGATGAGAGATTGAGACAGTAATTGAATTCAGAGGTGGAGAAGTGAATCCAGAGCTGGGGAGTCCTGAGGAGATCCTGTTTGAGAGAAAACTGCTGTGAGAATACTTACATGAAAAGTTGATTTGTTCATGGGTTTACTTTGTTTTTAGAAATTTGTTTCCATATATTGTTTTCTGGAGTAAAACTGTCAGTTGCCAGTATAGGAAAACACAGAGATATATAGTGATAACACAACATGGTGCATTTTGTATATTTTAACAAACTTTTTTTAGAATAATTTAAAATTTGCAAAAAATTGCAAAGATATTACAGAATGTTCCATTTACTCCACATCCAGTCCCCCCTGTTAACTTACTTTAGTTTAGTACATGTGAAATAATTAGGGAGCAAATACACATTATTATTGAATAAAGTCCAAACTTCATTCAGATTTCCTAGCTTTTCCCTAGTATCCTTTTTCAGTTTCAGGATCCCATCCAGAAGACCAAATGACACTTACTTGTCATGTCTCCTCAGGCTCCCCTTGGATGTGACAGTCCCTCAGACTTTCCTTATTGTTGAGACTTTGACAGTTGTGAGGAGGGCTGGTCAGGTATCTTGTAGGATACTCCTCCATTGGAATATGTCTGTTTTCCTCATGATAAGAATGTGGTTATGCATTTTGGAGAAGACCACTGAGGTAAGATGCCGTCTTCCTGACATTAAATCAAGGTTGTGTACCATCAGCCTGACCTGTGACTGCTAATTTTAACCTTCTTCACCTGGCTGAGGTGGGGTTTGTTGGGCTTCTGTCCTGTACGTTTACTC
>NW_007738157.1:21032-28093 GCF_000696425.1 Galeopterus variegatus
TGACATTAAATCAAGGTTGTGTACCATCAGCCTGACCTGTGACTGCTGATTTCAACCTTCTTCACCTGGCTGAGGTGGGGTTTGTTGGGCTTCTGTCCTGTACATTTACTCTTTATTCTCGCATTCCGTCCTGCTCTCTTTGGGAAGAAGTCACTATGCACAACCCACACTTTAGAAGGTGGGGTGGGCTCCATCTGCTTGAGGGCCGAGAATCTGCACACATCATTTGGAATTCTGTGCAGGAAATAAATCTACTGTGCCCCATTTATTTATTGGTATAATCATTTATTTATTTCAGTTTCTACTAATTTATTTTATACATTGGATTTTAATTCAATACTTTTTCTTTTCTTTTCTTTTCTTTTTTTCCCCCAAATTGTTTCAGCTTTGGCCATTAGGGATTCTTTCAGTTGGCTTCTGTGCCCTATTAACATACCCTGAACATTGTGGGGGTTTTTTTGTTTGTTTGAGCCTTTTGTTATTTTCTGTCCTACAAGTCGCTCCAAGCTCTTTTCATTTTTTTCCTGCTCCCATTGTAGAATCAGCCACTTATCCAGGGATCCCTGCTTCCTTTTATTGGAAAATAGTGTGAGTTACTCAGATCTGGGTGCTAGGTGTGCTTGATGCTGCTGGGGTTTCACTGCTTCTAGGCCCTCAGCCCTGAGAGAGGGAATGAATACCTGTGTGTGCATACTAACTAACCCATGTATGTATTGTACCAAGACATATTTCTATATGTAACCATCTGCATCTCTATTAAACCACGCTTGAGTTCACGCTAATGTCTTCAGTTCTAATCCATTGCTATGTGGATAGTTCTAGCCTCCTACCCTTACTTTCCTGTAACTTTTCACTCTGTGAGAAATCTGATCCCAACCATCCACCTCTCCTTAATTTTCCAATTCCAGCACGTGTACGTGTACGTGTTTACAGAATCGTTAACCTGTACTCCAGGGGAAACACCTTTATTTACTAGAGTACAGTGGTTATGTGCAGTTCCTTTTGCCGAGCCTTACGGACTCCACTCACTTCCAAACTCACTTAGATCAGCCCCCTCCTCCCCTTCAGTAAGGTCATATCACAAATTTGTAATGCAGTTAAATCATTTTGTCACACTCTGCATTTCATATTGGGAACCCTCATCCTCTTAAATGTTTATGTTTATTATTATTATTATTATTATTATTATTATTATTATTATTATTATTATTATTATTATTATTTGTGTATAGATATAGATATAGTTTTAGCTTAGATACAGTTATTGGTAAAGTTCAATGGGTTTTGACAAATGAATGGTGTCATATGTCCACCACTACAAGTTAACACAAAATACTTTCTCCACCATAAAAAATCCTGTACACTTCACTGTTTAACCACCTCCCTGCCCTAGACTCCTGTCAACCACCAATCTGTTCACCATCTCTCTATTTTGCCTTTTGCAGATATCATATAAATGTAATAATACAGTAATTAGCCTTTTCAGAATGATTTGACTTAGCAACATGCTTTTACGATCCATCCATTTCTTTGTGTGGCTGGAGAGTTTATTCCACTTTTGTTGCTGAGTCATACTCACTGTATCAATGAATCACGATTTGTTCAACCACTCACCTATAGGAGGACATCACAGTTGCTTACAGCTTTTGGAGATTATGAATAAAGTTGCTATAAAAATTCACATACAGTTTTTTGTGGGGACATATACTTTAAATCAATTGGATAAATACCTAGAAACACAATTGCTCGATTGTATAGTAAGGCTATGTTTAGTTTTGTAAGAAACTACCAAACTTTCTTCCAAAGTGGCTGTACCATTTTTCACCCAGACCAGCCATAAATGAGAGTTCCTGGTGCTCTGAGTCCTAGTCAGAAATTGGTATTTCAGAGACCACCCCACCCCGCTATTTCAGCCATTGTAACAGATGTGCAGTGCTATGGCAGTGTTGTTTAATTTGGATTTTCCAATGATGTACGATGTTGAGCATCTCTCATGTCCTTATTTACCTGTGCATCTTCTTTGGTGAGGTATTTGTTCAGATCTTTTGCTCATGTTTTAATTGTGTTGATGAGTTTCTTACTTTTGAGACTTAAATGATCTTTATATATTTTGGACATATGCCCTCTACCAGATAGGTGTTTTGTCAATTTGAAGGTACTTCAAAATTCTGTGGAAAAATAGAATTGAAAGATAATACAAATCTTTTCATGAATGTTTCTAAGTCCCTTTGTATGTTCTCCGATACATTTATTCTCATATCTCTCTGTATAACAGATACGCTATAATTTACTTAATGGTTTTCCATTAATCAGTGCACAGATTGCTACCACTTGCCTACCTGTGAGGCAAGCTCACTTCATGGTTAAACCATTTGTTAAATATCTCAGCAGAGAGGAGGAGAGAAAAGAAAGAAAGAGGAAGTCAGCAGATGCATGGCATTTGGGGGATTTTATACACATTTCTCCCCACGTCTTCTTGAAGAAGTCTGTAGGATCCAGTGGCAGAAAAAGTTGAATAAGACCCAAAGGAAACATTTTTAGCAATAAAATAAACAAACAATAAATTGAGTATATCCCTACCCCAAAAGGGATGGGCTTCACCCAGGTGCTACAAAAAGGTGGACAGGGGTCCCAGGAAAGCTTTAACTACAGGGTCCATGAACTGGAAGCCAACAGAGGGTTAGGGATTGGGGTCCACTCAAGTGAGGCCTTTGTGTAGAACTGTGGGGCAAAGTTCCCACACCCCGAGCCTCCAGCTTGCGCCACCTGAGGCCCGAGCTGCTGGAGACAGCGGACCTCTGTGGGTGCAGCCTTCTGACTCTGATGGTGTCCCATGTCCTCTGAATTATTTCAGTATGACCTATCCATCTGTGATCTAAGTTTTCCAATAACCTTCAAAGTGGTCAGTTTCTGCCAAGATGAGTAGCTGCTCAGGGGATGTAAGAAAAGGTTTACCGAAAAGGAAGAATGTGTGTTTTCTAGATTTTGTTACTATTCTGAGTCAGATTTTTTTTTCCTGTTGTCATGGAGATGTCCTGCTACATAATAATATCTAGAGAATATTGGTTTGATACACATTTTATGACATGTTAAAGCTTGAAGATCTCATGTTCCAGGAGGCTGGCTTGTCTCTGAGCTCCTGCTCCTGTTGAATTGGAGTTTGGATTATTTTCATGTCCAGCACATTCATTTCTGCTACATAGGACCAGAGCGTAGGTGGAGAACTAGATCCCTTTTTTCGATTTTATACAGGAGGAAAAAATAAGCAATAAGCAGCACTGTAAACACACAAACGAAGCATTTGGGAGAGTAGCAGTTTCTGCTGAAGTTTTCAGGACTTGGAGTAAATTTATAACACAACTTGAAGTTCAGACGTCCCATTTCTTTACAACCCTTTTAACCACCCAAGATCCAGAGCTTTTCACTATTGATCCAGCCAGGGCATGACCCTGCCAGTCTCTTTGTTGCTGGCTTCCCTGGCTTGCCTCTCTCTTCTCTGATTTCCTTCTTCCTCTTTACTCCGACTCCCAGTGGGCCCACCAGCCCCACTCTAAATTCTTCATCTTTTATTATGCAGCAAAAATTAGCTCACACTTCTAGGACCACACTTTTATCTCTAAATGACTCCAATGAGCACAGCAGAACATGCACTTTTTAGTCATTATATCAGAATCATAAATGACCAGCAAAAACTCGAAGTTACCTCTAACGGGCTACTTCAGCAGGATGTTCCATTTGTGGAAGGTGTTTGTGGTTTGGGATATGTTTTCACTCTAGACCACCTGTGTTTGCCATGGCAGCTGGAAGTCAACTGCTCCTGTCTCTGTCTGTATCTCTGTCCTCGGATAGATCACAAAGGCAGCAGCACTAATGACAGTGGTAAAGTTTGGATATAAATGCTGCTCTCAGTTCCTAGATCAGTTCCTGGTATCCTATTCACTTCTCTGTGACCTTATGGGTGTCAGGAAACCCAAGCACATATTTCCAAAGCAAACACAGTATTTTCCTATGTTGAACCTCAAACCATTTCAACTGGCTGACTTTTCTCATGAATGTTCTAATGATCCAAGAATGCCTCAGAGATTTGGGTTGCTGATGACAACATTCTGTTTTCAAAATTCCCATAGAATTTGAAAAAAATATATATATATGTATTTTATATATATATATAATATATATGTATATATACACGCATACATTTGGGTTATTTTAAAGGAAGTGCTGAAGAAAGGGAAATAAACTTGTGAACCGAAACTGCTTTTTACTTTACAAAAGAAAAAGAAAATTTCTAAGGAACTGTGTGCAGTAACAGTACAATTTTTAATCATATAAATGAGGAAGTCATCATTTTAGTTCTAAAATATTTATTGATGGGTGACTTTAAATAGTGCTACGAACTTAAAATATTTATTATATTTCTAAATTTAAATTAACATCTAATCATCAGGATCAAAATTCTTACACAGAGTAAGGTGTAGCTGTGTAGATATATCACACAAAAATTCAAATACAAAATGTGGTCTAATATTTGCTGTAGCCCTTGCTATGGAAATTGTAATACAAAGAAGCTTTTAGCAAAGAATATGTACAAGGAGGAAAAGAGCATAAGGCTTCCAACATGGCCAACTTTTGCCAGAGACTCTATAGAAACATAAAATCCACTATTCACATCGACTGGCTAAAAGTTGCTGTGTGCATCTGCCCGGATAAAATTTGCATCATGTGCTATGTTTACTTTGCACAATCATTGACCTTCAGATATTCCCTGAGACAAGGCAGTCCCTGAGATCAATCTCATCTTATCCCATTACTATGTGACTGAGAGATAGAATACACAGCAACTGTTCGTAAATATTTCACATTTATTATCTCATTAGGTTAGAAATGTGAGAAAAGCAAAACAAATCTAAAAATGTGTTGACATATTTTTATTATTAATTATTACAATCTCTTTAAAGTCTTATGTTTGACAGAAGGACAACAGTTTTCTAAATATAAACATCAGGAACAACTCAGCAGAAGTAAATATACTGTATTTAAAAAACTAGCACAATTACAGTGTATTACAAGTGAAATTCTTGTGAGAGAATAAAACAGATGTCTCCGGAACAAAAATTTAAAAATTCACTGAAGTAGAAAAGCAAAGGAAAGGATTACAGGAAGCTGGACAAAGTCTCCAGTCAGTGGTCTTTATAATCAGCAATTTGCTGACCAATTTTGAGAAACATCACTGTTGGACATGCATCCATATGAAAGGATAGCATCGTCTCAGAGTTTAGGCATATATGCTGGAGCCTAAAATTTCAGTGCAAATCCTGCTTCTGCTAGCTTTCAACCTTGAGCAAGTTATACAACCCAGCTGAGCCTCCACACATCCCCTTCTGTGTATAGATGCCCCTCACCAGAGGATGGGGGCATACTGAATTATGTACTATATGTAAAATAATTGTCACACTATCTGGCACCAGATAGTGCATGCTCAATTAAACTATGATTATTATTTTGTGGAAAGACTATGTTTTGTACTTGCAATTAACAGCAAATTTCTTCAAGCAATTTAAGACACGGGAATTTTACAAAAGATCTAGTCATCAGTTTGTTATTGTTCAGCTGTGTTCTTGTGACTAATCAACAGGTCTTTCATTCATTTGCAGATATTTACTGAGAGCACTTGCTAAGTTGTGTGGACACACATCTGACAAGAACACTGAATTTAGCTCAAAATACAACACCTTACAAGAGTAAAGATAGAAAACAATATAGATCTAATGCAAGAGTCTGTTCAATGGATCATGACTCAAAGAAGTCAGTTTACTCTAACAAAAATAATAGACGAACAAACATAATAACTGCAGGATTGCAGAAACAATAGATACAATATTCCAACTAGGCAGCATTTCAAAGGTTCATATTTTTATTTTGAACCACAGGATAATTTATCTGCGTTCTATGTCATTTATATAAAAATAATATCCATTTTATATATATATATATATAATTACTTATATACATAATAGAAATATATGATCCTCAGACCAGTCTGTTAAACCAAAATTGCCTTTCTAATAATCTTCTAAGCATCCTAGTGATGCCTTATCCATACAAAATAGCTATCAGTTGGACATTCCTAAGGGAAAAGAATGGGGGAGAGGGACTTTCTGCTGATGTGAAATAGAGCTCGCAGGCTGCAGCTGAAGAAGATAGATTCTCTACATTTCAATAATTTTTCACACCTTTGTGTGAATTCAGTTGTGTAAGGAGGATAATGATATTTACCTTGTAGAATGGTTAATGGAAAATCAATTTCCATTTCTATCCATAAATGCCTCATTCTTTTTGTTATTTTGAAATTTTACTTTTATCTTTACTTAAAAATATAAAGATCAGATAAGTCTTTCCTTGTAGAGAACTATTTAATGCATAAATATTTAATTACAGTTATAGTGAAATATTTAATATTCAATGCTGCTGGTAACAATTTGATTGACTGTTAATGAGGCCTGACATGATACATGCTATAAAAATATGTACACTTCAGAGTAAACTCAGACTAGGTACAGTACTTGAAAACATTAAAAATTTCAAGACCATCAGTAAAAGTGCTTACTTTATCATGACAAATATATATGTCATATCATGTCATAACCTTAAAGGGTGGAAGGCTACAAAGAAATATATCATTTATATCCCCTTTCTATTAGACTTGACATTTGGGAAGTGGCAAATATATCTTTCATGTAAAAACTATGGTGACAAAGATTTTCCATCATAAAACAAGTGTGAAGTTGACATTGTTATTTCCTATGAGAGGACCAAAGTCATCTATTCGTCGGCATCTGGACCTAGTAAATGTTAAGGTAGAACCACTGTTGGGAAAATAGAATAGTTTGGTCAGGGCCCTCGACTCGGGTCCAGTTGGGTGTGGTTCAGCATTCTATGCAAGCAAAAAGTGTGTGGGGGGTGTGGAGTTAGTGCACATGCACGCCAATGTATCTTTTTAGTTTTGTTGCTATTCTTGTGTTCTTCAGAGAGCAGAGCGGGGAGGGGGTGGGGGGGGGGGG
>NW_007738157.1:28248-32832 GCF_000696425.1 Galeopterus variegatus
GGGGGGGGGGGGGGGGGGGGAGGGAGAGAGGAAGAGAGAGGAGTTTTAGTGAAGCAGGAGGGTGGACGTCAGCCTCGGGTGTCAGCCCAGCACAGCCAGGCTTTCCAACCTATGGCTCCAGGGAAACTTTGGCTGGTTACCTAGCTCACAGACCTGTGTGAAGGGGTCTGGTGACCCAGCCTGGCCTGTGAAGGGTTTGTGACCCAGTCTGTGAATGGGCTTGAGGGGTCTGTGGGCTCCAGACCCAGCCCTAGCTCAACAATCAGCCCAGGCGGCAGGATTACCAGCAGGTAAAAGAGCCCAGCAACTGGCATGGTCACCTAGCTTTACAATTAGCATCACGAACAGGATTAAGAGCTAGACAGTTGATGCTGTGAGGATTCCAGGCCTTAGTGTTGCCAGACAAATTGGTGATGTCGACAGGATTCCGACATTAGCCTAGTCTCACAAACACAAAAGGCACAAAAGCCACTGGCAGGGCTGTGATTTCGCACTCAATTACACAGAATGGATTTGAGATCAGTGTCATTGTAGCTTAGGAAGCATCACTATAAAAGGAATGCTAATTAATAGAAAGGTTAAACTATTCTTATAAAGAAGTTTCCAGAGAAAAATGAAAAGCGTCTTTGGGACAGTTTTTCAGTAGCCAGCAGACCGTCAAGAAGCGACCCGGGAAGCGCAGGCCTGGAGGGGATGAGCACAGCATCACTGTTGCCGTCTTCACTTGCTGATTCTGGCTTGTCTCTGTGTATTTGGTGGCCATCAGTACCATCTGCCATCCGAGTCCCATGGATCAGCCAGACGTTCAGTCCCAGCTTTGCTTTTAGACTTTGCAACAAACAGATCGCCAAACAGAAAGGGTGAGCAAGTATCAGAAAGGCCAGGAAACAAGGAAGCCAGAAGCAGAAGTTAGCAGGAAATGCATCAGGGGATGACCCCACGGATTCTGATTCAGAAACTCTCATGTTTGGGCTGGCCCGGTGGTGCACTGCTGCAGTGCACCGCTTGGGAAGCGCGGCGGTGCTCCGGCCGAGGGTTCGGATCCCACATACAGACCAGCCACTCACTGGCTGAGCGAGGTGTGGGAGCAACACCGAGGGTTGCGATCCTGTAGCCGGTCCCGGTCCGGTACGGGCACGACACTGAGGGTTGCGATCCATTGCCGGTCACGAAAAAAGACAAAAAAAGGAAAAAAAAAAAAAAAAAAAAGAAACTCTCATGTTCCACTAAAATGCATCTGGTGTGAAACTTCTGCTGAGCTTCATACACCACACTGGGCCAAGGTTTTTAATGTATAATTTTTATTTTTAATAATAGCTGTGAGGAAAATAGAGTAGTTTAGTCAGGTCCCCTTGCCTCAGGTCTGGTTGGGGGTGGTGCAGCACATTCTTTGTAAACAAGTTGTGTAGGGGTGGAGTTAGTGCACATGTGCACTGGGGTACTTTTAGCTTGTTGCTATTCTTGTGTGTTCTTCAATGTGTGAAGCAGCAGCTGGGCAGAGCTTGCGTCTTTGTGTCTAAAAATAGAGCACGTTTAATGTGCTGGCAGCTGCTCAGTTTTTCTTTGAACTTTGCCCACAGCTGCTCAGTTTTCTCTTTGGACTGCCTGGCTCTTAGACATGTGTGTGCTAAATAAAGACTATTCTTTCTTCACCCAGGCTCCAAGGACCTTTTTCCTGTTACCTAGATCATAGAACTGCATGTGAAAAGTTTGTGACCAAATCTGGACAATGGGCTTGAGGGTGTGTGAGCTCCAGACCCAGCCCTAGCTCTACAACAGCATTTATGTTTTTTTAAAGTTACAAATTTAATATATTTACATTGCAAGTAAATTGTATATGGGTAAACACATCAAATGCAAAATAAAATTCACCTGAAATCCCACCACCATAAAAATGTCCTTATAATTTCAGCATATTCACATGCACACACACACACACACACACACACACACACACACAGTGTAGGACTGGAGTTCCCAATCAACCTCAATGTGCAGAAATGTATAATAGGACTTTGCAACTAAGTTCAACTTTCTCACGAGCTCCAAAAACTTCACAATAGTGAAACTGCTAGTTATTTTCAAGTTAATTTAGTCATTTTCAGATTAAATCCTGGTCTTGTCCAGGTTAATGTGGCCACTTTTGAATAAAACAGCCAGTTTTTCCTGGTGTCTTTTTTTTTTTTTTTCTTTTTTCTTTCTCTTGCCCTTCCTCCTGGTTCCTTCTGGGGAGACTCACATATAATCTGGTCATAAGAGAAGCAAAGGGATGTCATGCTCACACTGGCATGCACAGGTGTTGTCATATGTGCTGCTGCTCATGCTGCCTACATACTGGAGCCAACATGTTATCATATGTGCTGCTGTTCACACTGCCTATACATGCCGGTGTGCACACGTGTTGTCATATGTGTTGCTGCTCTTGCTGCCATGGCAGCCATCCACGCTACCGATGTGCCTACAAGAACCAGAGTCCAGGATGAGAAACGGGTCGAGCAGCTGGGAGGTGGAAATCATTCTAGGCTTGTTCTTCCAGAGAGAGGCAGGACCAGTTAGGCTGAGCTCTCTGTCAACCTGCTGGGCAGGTGGGGGTTTCATCTGTGTTTCTTGGGCCAGGGTGGTGTCACCAAGAAATATTCAGTTTAAGGTGCTCTCTTTAAAGTTACTGAGACAATTTGTGAGCTCAAGAAAAAAAAATCTTCGAAATGGAGGACATTGTAAATTTAAATGTTTTCTCATTGAAATGTGTAAGTATTTCAGCCCAAACATTTTTATGAAAGTATTCAATTTGCTTCCTTCAAGAGAACTTGTCTTTCACATATACAATTACACAGCAGAATTCACCAGAGATATTATCTATTTTTTCTACTGTTGCATGTTTCACCAAATTAAGATTCTGCAAAATCACAGGCCTCTCAAATTAATTATATTTGGCTACAGAACACAAATGTTTGAATTAATCATGGACATTCCATTGGAAGATTCGTCCTGCATATAAAAGCATTCCAAAGTGTTATTTTAAAAAGACACATTTGTATATCACTTGAGCTGTTATTGTTTAATTTGTTCAGTTCCTCTTGCTTTTTGACATCAATTTTAGTGTCTTCTTCTGTACAGAATTTGTTTTCAATAATTATACTTTTCTAAAACCAAAATATACGTGGGGTTTTAGGCATTTAATAATGTTATTACGGTTTTCCAACAGAATTTAAACTAAATAACCAAATTTTAGAGGACTCTTAAATATAGTTCAATGCTATTGTAGATACCTAGGTTAACTTTATTTTTTATTTTTATTATTTTATTTTATTTATTACAAATATTTATAAGATATAAAGCTGATTTCCCCCCTCTTGCCCATGATATGGGGGCCAGATTCATACTGGGGGCATACCCATTACCAGAAATTACTTTTGTACCCTTCCCCCCTCAATTTTCCCCCAATCTTTCTCCTTTCCCCTCTCCCCTCCACTCCAATTTGTAGCCCTAGGAATGTTCTCTCCCTCTGCTGGATCACGGCACTGCTGTGGTCTTTCTTTCCTGCCTTCTTTCTCTCTTAGTTCCCACATATGAGTGAGCACGTGCAGTATTTATCCCTCTGTGCTTTGCTTGTTTCACTCAACATAACTTTCTCCAGGTTCATCCATGTTGTTGCAAGTGGGAGTATTTCATTCTTTTTTATGGCAAAATAGTATTCCATAGTGTATGTATGTATGTATATGTAAAATACTATTTTATGGCAAAATAGTATTCCATAGTGTATGTATGTATGTATATGGACATTTAGGTTGGTTCCATGTCTTGGCTATTGTAAACAGAGCTGCGATGAACATGGGAGTGCAGGTATCTCTTCGACATGATGATTTCCATTCCTCTGAATATATACCCAGAAGAGGGATTGCTGGATCATATGGAAGATCTACCTGTAGTTGTTCGAGAAACCTCCAAATTGTTTTCCAAAGTGGCTGTACTAATTTACAGTCCCACCAACACTGCAGTAGTGTTCCCTTCTCTCCACACCCTCGCCAGCATTTGCTACTCACTGTCTTTTTGATTATAGCCAGTCTAACTGGAGTGAGGTTAATAAAAGTCATACACCTTTCTAATTGAGTTATTAATGGCAGTAAAGAAAGAAAGTGTATTGAACCGTGCCGAGTATACACACACATAGATATGTGTAGACATAGCTATATACAATCTATCTCTATTATCTATCTAAATTAGCATCAGTTTCATGATATGTATTTGGTAGTCGTGTAGCTGAACTACAATAAATATGTTTGTTTGTGTATATGTTTGTGTAGAGTATTTGTAACAACCACAGATTTTTATTGGTAGAATAGTTTAGCTAGTTTGGACACAGTATGAATTGTATCTTTATAACAACCAATTCAAGTACATTTCAGCTTTGGAGGTCTCTCTCTTTTTTTATTTATTTATTTTTCTTTTTTGGCACTGGCCAGTATGTGGACCAGAGGTTTTTTTTAATATAATAAGAACACCATTTATTTTATGATGGTGTGGATCACCAGGAAGTTTGTTTCTATATATATATATATATATATATATATATATATATATATA
>NW_007738157.1:33832-46579 GCF_000696425.1 Galeopterus variegatus
TATATATATATATATATAAATATAAATATAAATTTTCTATTTGTTTGTTTCTATTTATATATATATATATATATTAAGTTTTTTACCTGAATATCATTCACAATTATATTAATTATTTTATCTTTGACAGAATAAACATCTAAAAGCTTTCTTGAATTGCCTTAAAAAATCAAACCATTATTAGAATTAATTACTTTTCTATTTGAAGCAACTGATCACACTGATACAAAACTTATTTAACTCTGCATTGTTTATAGTAATGGAACCTACACAATACTAGATCTTGTCTTTTTGGTTTATTTGTTTGTTTTCCCATATATGCATAAGAAAACTTAGAATGAAAATTAGAAAAATTGATATGGAAGATTGCACAAGCTGGGACATAATTGGCCGTATACTAAGCAGCTGGTGGAGGCAGTCCTGTGCAAGTAGGTGCCAGCTATTCCCTCTGCTTGTGCCTGACCACACTTCGTTTTATCAGAAAGATCCCAGCATGCAAATCTTAAAACTGATATGTGTGCTATGCTGGGTCTGGAAAGGGCTTGAGAAGTAAGCAGGGTCATCAGTGATCATTTCACAGACTTAACCTATATTAAGAGGATCACTTTGTAGGTCACAGATGTTATTCCACACACTACACAACCAGATCACAGCAGAAGTGGGAATCACAAAGGGAAAGTCCGTCAAGCCTGTGCCAACTTATCTGTAAGTCACACAGATAAACAACAAAAAAAAAATAGTAGTATTTTATTTAAAAAAAAAAAATATTCAGATCAAATCCTAAACTTGATGAGATCTGGGACAACAAGTGTAAACCATGACATAGAGTCACTCTAGTGTTGATGGGTATGAGGGATGTTGTATCTGGGGCTCCACATAAAGCTGTCAGCTTGAAGTGAGCCACATCCTCCATGAGAATTGAGATACAAGTAACAATAATAACAGTGACACTGATGTCCCCACAGAGAGAAGCATCAAGGAAACTTGCCCATCTCAGCACCCGTCCCAAGGGAAGAAGGATAAACCACCTTTGCTGGGAAGCCACAGCACAGTCACCTCTGTGCACATTTGCAGCCTGAATTCACAGTGCTTGTGTAGTGTCAAGATCCAACAGAACACAAACTAACTAACTGTATGTAAAATAGTTCCAAATTAGTATTTTCTAAAATGACTGGCAGAGGAATTAAAAATATTTTCTAAAGATTTATGAATTCTTTCCTCATTTTTCAAACCATTTCCACATAAAAAAGTACAAATTCACAATATAAATTCACAATTCAAATCATAGAACTTATAGAGAAGTTACTGAAGGTCAGCACACACAGCAACATCAGATTGCTTCTTTAATGACCACAGATTTTGGAATCATGAGATATAGAAAAATATATTTATATATTCTTAATATGTTTCTGTAATTAAAAAATAAAAACCTTAAGTATTAAAAGGTAAAAAAAAAAAAAAAAGATGTCCAGGAAGACCTGAAAAATCACCAAATAAAATGTATAGGTATAGAAATGGAAAATGTGAGAATTGATGATGTATTCTCAACAAATGTGATAAATAGCAGAATACAAACACTTAAAGAGAAAAATCAACGGGCAGGAAATCAGATCTGTTGGGGAAAATTACCCAGCATGTAGCACAGAGAAACAAGGAGACAAAACATAGAAGGTAGAATACAAAAAAATAAATGTCTAACTTATCAAATTTCCTGCAGAAAGAAACAGAGAGATTAAAAGGGGGGAGGAGGTAGGTAGCAAAGAGATAATGACTAAAATTTTTCTAGGAGTAAATACAGAAAATTTCACCTTTACAAATATTAAATGCTCTATAAATTATGCATTTGAAACTTGGTGATGTTGTAGAAATAGACAGAGGCCATTGAAACAGAATAACAAACTCTGAAATAGCCTCATGCTTGTACAGAAACTTGACATGTAACAGAGAAGGCTTTTCAGATCCATGTTGGGGGAAGGAGGGACCACTCCAGTGGTGATGGGACAATTAGTTATCCATCAAATCATGAATAAGTAATACAACATGTTATAACAATTACTTACTCATTTAGGCAAAAACAAATGAATATATAGAAGCAAGGCTACCAAAATACCTAAAAATATATTCAGGGGGGTAAAAATAATAAAGGTAATCATACTCTTCTCATTGCACTGCTATTCTGAGAAGTGAGACAGGGAATAACAGAAAGTGTCCTGTAAAGCATGCCAAGAGAGCTCACATGAATTGGGCAGGCTGCACAAGGCACTTAAGTAAGACTTCAAGGTTGATAGGGCATTATCACAGCAGAGAAGACGCAGCAGGTGAGCATCCTTCCAGGAAGAGGAACGAACATGTGCAGAGCTCTAATAGGGGAAGAGCACAGCACATATGTAGATCAGAAATGACACATATGTATTTAAATGCTGTGTCAATTTGAAAAAATATAACTCGATTTTATTTGCATTTCTCTGATTTATGATACTTTCACATACTTATGAGACATTTATATTTCTTTTTTGATGCTGAAATGTCTCTTCATACTCCTATGCCAGAACACAAACTTTTAATATAACAGTCAAATGTAAGAAAAGATGGGCATTCTTAGAGTTCAGGGTTGGCCACTAAAGATCTCAGGACATTCTGCTGGCATCAGTCGTATCTCCAAAAGTGAAAGACCAGGAAGAGAAAATGTGTTCCAGAAACTTAACCAAGGGTTCATCAAACATATGGTTCTCTGGGTTTGAGTTCACGACACAGGAGGTGGTCACCAAACTAGAAAAACAAATAGCTTGAAATGCCAGTTATGCACACAGCATTAGAATGCGGAATTCAGAACTAGAATAAGGTAAAACGTGTTCAACTGTTCAACTTTATTTGATTATTGGTTTTACCAATATTGTATCCATTGTTATCTTCCTATTATTCTGGATTTGCTTGTTTTGGTAGTGTGTTCTAAATGAAGATTGCATTGGATAATTATATTACTTGCCTAGGGCTGCCATATACATATATCACGGACTGGGAGGCTCAAACAACAGAAACTTATTTCTGATAATTCTAGAGGCCGAAAGTCTGAGATCAAGGTGCCAGCAGGCCTGGTTTCCTCTGAGAGCCATAAGAGAAGGATCAACAGGAGTAGTTACAATAGAAAGTGGAGTCTAAGCACCGGATTTGACATAGGTGAGTAACCCCAGGTATGCCAGGATTTATACACTAGCTCACTTCTTTGTTAAACATTAGATGTTTATTCTTTTATAGACTTACAGTTTTACATATTGGTGTAAATTTTTTTGTTACTCTATGTTGTCATCAGTAGGTACATTTCGAATAATCTATTACTATACTTCTCTCACTTCCAAAAAAACTCTCAGCCACAGCATTAAAGAAAATACAAGTATTTATCATGTGCTTTTAGAAAAAAAAATTTACTGTAACATGAGGTAGATGGGTGCAGGTAATGTTATACACCTTAAGGAACCGAAAATTCAGAGGTTCCCATAGAACATACATCCATGTCTGATTCGATTAATATAAGTACCTTCTATGAGTTCACTTAACAAATGCATATTCTGATTCTGTATTTCATGCTAAATTTGCTTTTAAATAATTCAGCCCTTTTACAAAAATTTTATATTAACAAACGTAGAGCTTCAGACCCAATTTTTAATTATGCCATTCATACCACCTGTTTTTCATTGGTTGGGAAAAAACAAAACAAAAGACTGAGGGATGAACACAACCATTTCAAAAATGAAATCTGAAAAATTAATTTAGCAACTTTATTCAAATAATTTGATATCTTTCTACTAAACATTACATTGGTTGATGAAAGAATGTGGTATAGACAGTTCCTGGTTAAATTTTTAAAAAACCTTTTTTTCTTAAGCAAACTTCTAAGTCAGGAGAAGCAGAGGAATCAGTAATATCACCCCAGGAAACTGGAAGCTTCCTGGCTCAAAATCCTTCACCAGCAGGAGCACGATTATGGGCAACAATGTCCCTATTCGGCAGCATAACTGTCCCCTCCAGGCCTAGCCCTTTCCCTGCATATCCAGAGCTGACCATCATGGCCCATGTTCTAGATACTTGCTGGATCCACTTCCTCTGCCCAGGAACACCTTATTAATTGTGGACTTACCTGGGGCACAGCCTGAATGCTGGGGTGTGAGTGCTCTGGGCTGCACACACCTGCTCCACAGAGCTGCACAAAGCAGAACGAAGGCCAGAGTGTGGACACTGTGGGGATCCCTGTTCGGAGGTCTTAGGCCATCTACAGTTCTTTATCTTTTACTTCCCAGTACAATTCTCCTGAAGGAAATGTCACACAATTGGATGTATGTTCCCTAATGTGCTTCTGTTAAAAATTCTCATAACTTGGTATTTATAGTTTATAATAGATTGCCTCTGGAACTGGCTGCACATAAACAAGTTTTACCTCATTATCTTGTTAATTGACTAGAACACTCATCAATTAAGACATGCAGCCGTTCCTTGTTCATAACTTCAGACTGTACCTGGAAAGCACTTGGAAATACCAGGGTCTCCTGGTCAAATCATTTTCTAATAGTCACTCATAAATCATATGTTTTGTCACACTCTGAAGATCCTTTTTGCAGATTCAGCAGTACCTCCTGAAACAGTATTAAAAAGCCACAGTTTGCCACATTAATCCAAGTTAATTTATCTAGTCTGCTATTGGTGACGATCTGATCACTGATTACTAGTTATATCAACCCCAATGCCAATCCCCAAACATATTGTTTTCCCTTCGGTCTTTTCTTTTATCTATGTAAATACCTCAATTTCACGGAATGATGCCACTTTTTAAAAATATTTAATCACTTACACAATCCTCACCATGTAATTGTACTTCTTGAAGTACACTGAGACTAAGAACTCCTGACATACTAAATTCATGATGTTGCATTTTTAGAAAAATCTAGATGACCTAGTTGGTTATTGAAGGCAGTATCTTACAAAATATTTCAAACTGATTTTACAAATTATTTAAAACAACTAACTATATTTTCAAGATAGCCAAAATTTACAACTGCCAAGCTTCAATTGTATGCTAAATGTGGAAAGCCTGAGTACATATTACTTGTTCTAATATACTGCTCAAATTACGAAAAGTTGGGAATAGTAATTTGAGCCTCTTGTATAACCACGCCTTTTTCTAAATTGTAGGAGGATGGTTTTCTTTCATGCTCAATGCTAATTTATTGACATTTGTAAGTAAGAAATCAATTTCAGAAATATCTTCTTAATAGCATCTAGAATATTCCTGGCTGCATTTAGACATATGTGCAATTGTGTTCTCTGTTAGTGGATCAGAAACTAACCCAGACCTGAGTGGATCGAATGTAGGCCAAGAGTTTGCATATGAACATGGTGCATAGTAGTGATCAGTAGCAGGGCAATTGGGCATCTCATAAGATGTCAAAGTATCAGCTGCAAAGTAGTCAGCAACTTTGTAGCTTGCAGAGAGAGATATACTCAGGTACTGCATAAAACAAACATGGCCACTCAAAATAATAAAAGAGTAACAATGCATATATCAAGGAAATTGTTCTTGTGAATACCTGAGTTGACAAGGTAAGAGGTATCTGTTCTGTTGAGATGTAGCCTCCATCCTCCACCCCCAAACCAGTGAATATACGGCAGGGATATGACCACCTTACTAGCACACCAAGTTAAAGAATAGTTTATAAAGTTTGATAAGAAACATATACACAGTATGTGCCATGCACTTAAGGTGAAAATTACATAGTTTTATGTAAAATGTACTTTTTGGGGAGCGTGTTATTCCCTGCCTTGATTTGACATGCCATGAAGATTGTAAACAGGTGTCCCTGCTCTCTTGTCCCTACCACTGTTGATACCTTTTTTGTTTTTTAACTTCTCTTTTAAGACACAAAGCATTCTCCTGACTTTCAAAGGCAATATTCATGAAAAGAATGTATTGCTTCATGTGATTTTGCATGATGTGTTATTCATAATTTGAAATGTTTGTAGAAAACTAGAATTAAAAGGTCATATGAATCTTTCCATTAACTTTTTAAAGTACCCTCGTACATTCTGGAATATTACCGAATTAGGTCAGGTTTAACAAGCATTGTGGTTTTTAATTATTTATTTTTTTGGTGGCTGGCCAGTATGGGGATCTGAACACTTGCCCTTAGTGTTATAACACCATCTTCTAACCAACTGAGCTAACGAGCCAGTCCAACATTGTGGTTTTTTCAGAGGATTATATTGATAATGCCATACAACTACTTAAGTTTCTGGAGGCAGAGTTCACGAACATTGCATATTTGAATCCCAAAGTTGTTCAGAACAAAGTTTTACCTCTGTAAAAATATCAGCTTCTGTTAACCTAAAACTACAGCCAGTGTCCTTTTCCTTCATTCCTAAGGGTTTACTGAGCATCTGTTGAAGGGTGGGCACTCTGTTCTGGAAAAATTGCAATGAACAAAATATAAAAATTCCTTGCTCCCATGGAATTTACAATCTTATAGGAAATAGGTTGCACAGTAGGTAGCATTTACTGTGTGCATATTTTGTGCCAAGCACAGTTTTCAACATTTTTCAGCTACTGTTTAATTCCCACAAGGGCCATATGTCATGAATACCACTGTATTACCTGTTTCCAGTCGAGGAAACAACAGTTCTATAACTCGCCCAAAACCAATGAGTGATAGAGCATAACTTTGTATCCAGGGAGCCTGACTTCTGACCTTGACTACTGACCAACTGCTCTAGAGTGCCTCTTCTTTAGGAAAACATTGCTTATGAACACCCAGACTTGCATGACTCCCTGTAGGATTTCCCTTGGTATATATAGTGAAGGGGGCTTTACCTGCTGAACTGTGAGGTAGGGGAATTAACGGTGTTGTATTCTGCCTATTGTGGGTTTTAATTGCACATACATGGTAACAGGTATGAGCAGAGGAAAGTACTGAAAACTAAAATATATTGTTGCACAAACAGGGTGTGTGCAGTTGATATGTGGATTGCAACACTAGGGCAAAACTTATGGCAGGAAGTGAGCAAGTTCTGTGATGCTGCTAATAAAAGTCGTGACACCGTGGGTACTGATCAAGTGCTTTGTGCTCAGAATGGCTAGAAGGCATTGCCCAGAGAATGAGAGAACTCTTATTTATATGGTATTGACATCTACTAAGGAATACAATAATATTCTGTGGATAAAGCATCACTGGTCAGCCAAGGTGAAGGTTTCCAAGCAGGGATACTGGGCATATACTTTCCTTTCCTAACTAACTTTTGATGAGCATGGATTTCTACTGAATTATAGTGTTTTTTGAAACCTTGTTTTTAAATCGATTTTCTTTTATGCACTACTGTGCATTTTCATAATCCAGGCAGGCATCTGAGGATTGAAGAAACATAAATTTCTCTTTCCCCACTTCATGCCCTGGAGCAACATACACACTTTCATTTTCATAGTAAATACCCGTCATCCAAGCCTTTTGGGGGGCCACAAAACTACCATTGCATCAATATATTCCTTTATGATACTCTGGGAACAATACCAAGCCAAGGGTGATAAAAATCCCAGCAAGGAGGTAGCGTGGTGTAGGCGTACTTTTAAAGCAGTCTCTCACAATGTCGATGTGGTCCCAGGCAGGTGACAGAGAAGAACCCAGGAGGAATGTGGGGTACGTAGAACTGGGGAGTGAGCTCAGCACTCAGAACATCAATTTGGAGCTTAGTTCCACATGGACACAATGTCTTGCCTTCAGCGTCTTTGGAAAATGCAGTTCCCTACCTAATCATTGATGACTGCTCTCTTCTATTAAAATACCCACATCATTTTCAGACTCCCCTACACCATAGTGACTTATTGCTTAACTCTGATATCCATTTAGCTGGACCACAAGCTGAGTGAGGGGATGAATTTGTTTAAAATTTATAAACAAGAGAGAGGTTTTATTATTTCTCCATTTTATGTTTTACTGGGTTTGTTTTGCACAAGAAATCACAGATGCTTTCCAGCAGGCCGTGGACCTACTTGTTTGGATGTCTATCCCAGGGGCACTGAATCCACATTAGCAGACTGAGGAGTCAGCAGTTCCTTCACCCCTGATAACTTTCAGCTGCCAGGGGAACTAGGTGGTAAGAGTATGTTTGCTAAACAATTTTACCTCTGTGACCTCTCGAGTCTCTGACTAGAAGGTCATAGTCTGTAACTTCTAATTTTGTAACATAATTGATTAACACTCACTTTGAGTGCACCGAATAATAATCTTTATAGTTTGCTTTGCTCGGCATCTGACTTGCTATTAGTTAGATTGTCATGGGACCTCCAAGTTCCAGAGACTATTTGCATGGGAACATTTAATATATGAGTTAACTTGACTTAATTTATCTGAATATATCATCTGTTTGAATGTACAACTTAACAGAAACTGATTCTCAGACTTGGAAAATGTGACAACCCTCCGATAAAAGTGAGAAAATAGTGGACTTTATATTCAAGATAGAAAGTCTTATCTTATTGTTTAAAAGGCATATGTGAACAGGTGGTGATAATACAACTATAAACACAACAAAAGAGAAAAAGTCTGAAATGAAAATATCATGGAAAAGTAGCATGACCTGTTGAGTGGGTCATGCAGAAGTCTCTCTGTGATGCCCAGTGTTTTTCTGTTTTTTGTTTTTTTTATTGTTTACACAAACTCAGAAGAAAGAGACTTCCTCTCTCATCTGCCAAGGCTTGACACTTTCATCCAGATAAATTCCCTCTGGATTTTTGCCTCCCTTTCTCTATATCTCCAAATTCAATCCATCAGGAAGTCCCTTTGGCTCTGCTTTTATATATCCAAAATCCAAATATTTCTCTGTGCTCCCATTGCTGAAAGGCTCCAACCATCCTATGTGAGTTGCAACCTGTGTTCGACCCCACACTACTAAAACTTTTTAGTCATCTCTATATTTTATATTTGCATTATGAACTTCTACAGTATTATATAGTTTATATATTTCTCATAAATGTTGCTTATCGCGTATCTCCCACTGCTAGAATGTAAGTTTCATAAAGACAGGGATTTTTGTCTTTCTCATTCATTCATGTATCAGAAGAGCCCAGCACTTCCTACCACATAATAAGTATAGAACAAAAACTTGTAGAATAAATAAACGGATATTCTTTTAAAAACTAGCTTGTTATCTAGTACTAGAAAAAAGAATATGCACTTGCTCCTATGGCCTTGCCTGCTGGATACCTGCTGTGTTCATAGACCAGAATCATCAACATCACCCCAGAGCTTATAGGAAATACAGAATGTCAGGCTCTAGCCATGTTTTGCTAATTAGGATCTGCATTTTAACGCGCTGTCCAAGTGATGTATGTGTACCTGTTAAATAGCACTGTGCACCTCTCTCTTACTTTCTGGATCCTAGAATGCAGTTTAAGAGAGTAATCCCAGACAGCAGGGAACTTTATCTTTATACCTCTGTCCCTCGCTTGCAGAAATGCACAAGTGAGGATGTTAAAGACCGCCTATTCTGGGAAATGGACATTTAATCAGATGGAACAGGGTTATCCACCAAAGAGACCATAAAAGCTAGACCAAACAAACTCTTGAATGCATTTACTTAGTTGACTTTGGTCTGATCCTGCTAGAAAGCAAAGCCTAGCTGACATTTGGGTGTTTCAAACCCAGGGGGCCTTGTCTGACTACGCATCAGTGGCCTTACCTGAGATCAGTCCACGAAAAGCCAAAATAGCGATTTCAAATAAATATATAATAATGATGACAAAGATGTCTAAGTACACACTCTGTGCCAGGCTTTGTTCTAAGTACTTTATTGCTACTGTTTCCATGGCAATACTAAGGCCTTTGATTCTTAGAACATCTTCTTAACATCTTGGTCAGGTGGAAGTTCTCAGCATGGTTTTCAACCTCTTTAGTAAAAGTTAGTATCATTTTGCTCATAGCATTGCCAGAGTATGTCAACTATTTTTATGGTGGAATTGTAAACCAGAAAAACTGGTAAACAAATAGGGGCTGTTTCCTTCACAAAAGTGAACTTCAGAAAGAACATAATGCCCATTTTTTTCTTACCTGGAAGCTCAAGTTTTATTTTTCCACATTTCCAGAATCACATTGAACAAGAGTTACTGAGAATTATTTTTTCTAATAGAAAGCATCATAGATCATCTTGTGATAAGCATTATTATATATCATTAACCTCCTCTTTAAGCATCTTCCTGTGTAAATAGACTTTAAAAATCAGAATATACACTATGGCCACACTAATGAAAAATATATTCAAAGAGGAGAAAATATTACTAAATATACTTAAGTTAAGTAGGCATTTTATATATATTTTCTCAAGATTGGAGGCAGGTTCTAAAATACATTATTCTCTATTTCTGTTGGTAAATCTGTCCAGTCCACTACGTTATCCTGTCAAAAGATGGTTCTAATTTCCATGTTATGATTTTAACATCTTCAACCCAAGGCAAAGTAGGAAAGTTATTTTTGTACAGCACCCTGGGTTTTTTCTCCTTCTCTCCCTTGCCTGCCCCTCCACTGTCATCAATTGTTTTCTTCTTATCAAACTAGTTCAAAGAAGCATGAAATTCATCCTGCCAAGGTGCATGCATCTGTCACCTCTGATAGGAGTGATTTGTACTTAAAACAACTTGAAGAGTTGAAGATAAAGACCATTTTTCTGTGGAATTCTGCTTATCAAATAAAGGTGGGGTCTCTTCTGGAGGGTTTTAGTTTTACCTTCTAATATCCCAAGTCACCCTGCACTTTCACTGATGTATGCTTTACTCTAGTGCCAAGCTTCCTTATTTCCTCAGAGACCTTGGCCTACGGGGATTATAAACACCTTCTGCTTATTAATTTTAAGTTCTGAAGTCCACTGTAGGGAAAGTGAAGATAAATGGTCAGGGTCCCATGGGGGTTCAGAGTCTTGCCGAGCATGTGATGTGAATATGCACGTGCACCCAGTTGTTCCTGGGTGGTCTGACTCACACCCAGATGTCCTGGGTTATCAGACTTAAGTATAAAGGACGAGTGGCTTTGATCCACAGTGTCCCCCACCCCTGGGGACCATGAGGAGACCGCTACTGCTGGAGGCTGTTGCAACGCACTGCTGTTGCTATCAGTGCCCCCCACCCCTGGGATGCCCCTGGGGGGACCACAGGGAGGCCATTACTGCTGCTGAAGGCTGCTGCTGAAAGCTGTTGCTGCCAGTCCCCGGGACCCTCCAGGAGGCCACCACAGCTGCTGCTTGAGGCTGCCGTAAGCTGCTGCTGCTGCTGAGGAAGCTGAAGACTGAGCTCCTGTTGTCTGCCAGTAGCTCCTGGGATCTTTCCTCATTACCTACCTCCTGGACCTGCGTGTGAGGGGTCTGGTGACCCAGCCAGGCATATGAAGGGTCTGGTGACCCAGCCAGCCATGTGAGGGGTCTGTGCCCAGTCTGTACAACAGGTTTGGAGGGTCTCTGAGAGTCTGTGGGCCCTAGCCCTAGCAATACAGTTGGCTATGTCAGCAGAATTCCAACAATTGCAAGAGCCAGATATCCACCTACATACACTAAAGTCTACTTTGCTTGAAAGAATTGAGCTTATTAATTGTAGAATGTAAGCACTGAGAACTATGCCAAGTTTTTCTGGATTCTTGAACTTTGGACATTCAAGAATGGCAATTTAAAAATCAATATGGGTTTAGGAATGTTAACCAAATTAACATTGCACTCCTGTTCACACATTGCCTTTAATGGGTCTTCTTTTATTTTCTACAAGACTGATCATTATAATTATTTATGCCCTAATTAGTCAGATAAAGCAAATTGCTTTTGTTCTGTCAGGCTGTGTGCAGGATTCAGCTTGCGCTGCTAAATCATCATGCACCTGGGGTTCAGTTACAAACTAAAAGGCAGCCACGTTTTTTATTCCAGTTTCCTAAAACCCATTTAGTTTTAAAGTTTACTGTTTGTTGTTTTTCTCAAGATTTCCTCCTAGAATCAACATCTGGTGAAAACTCCACTATTTTGAAATCAACAGATTTAGTTTTCTTTCAAGGTCTTACACTGGTTTTCTGATGTGACCATGATAAACTATATAACATGTGAAATGTCTGATATGTAATCAGTATATTCTACACATTTGAAATCCATTCACTGCAGTGGAATGCTGAAGTTTAAGAAGATGAGGCCCATGACTTTAAAATGTTTATAGTATTTAAAGAACTCAGTTTTTTCAATACAGGATTGAAAGTTGTCACTATTAAATTTCAACCAGAATCTATACAAGGCCATAGATTTATTCAACTTTGTTTTTTTTTTTTTTTTTTTTTTTTTTTTTTTACACTGATAGTGAGAATGTTTATTGGTAAAGACACAAATGAATAACAGCATGGAGTTACTTCAAAAATTAGGGATAGAAGTACCATATAATTTGCGAATTTTCCTTTTTTTTTTTTTTTTTTTTTTTTTTTTTTTTTTACACTGATAGTGANAGAGGTTCGCGGCCTCAACAAGCCCAGCAGGGTTTGTGTTGGGCCAGGCTGACTCCAAAGATCCTGAAAAATGCCCTTAGGCACGTGACTCTGCACTTCTGCGCTGAGGGCTTTATCCCAGGAGGAAGAGAGGAAGAAACAGAATGAGAAGTTAGTTATGGAATTTCACTGAAAGAGCAATTTAAACAGGGGAATAAATTTTAACTGAAAGCCAGGGTTACATCATTAATTCATTAGGAGCCCTTAAAGT
>NW_007738158.1:0-11911 GCF_000696425.1 Galeopterus variegatus
AGGGTTGCGATCCCGTTGCGGGTCCCGGTCCGGTACGGGCGCGACACTGAGGGTTGCGATCCGTTGCCGGACATGAAAAAAGACAAAAAAGGAAAAAAAAAAAAAGGTTAAGATCCCTTTACTGGTCATCTTTAAACAAACAAAAAAAGACTGACAATGGTCTGGATGCCGAGACATCAGCAATCCCATTCCATGGAACTTCGATGATTAGTGGGGATAGCAGGCAGATTGTCTAACATCACAGAATCTAAGAGGAGGAAGAGTTGCTGGCTCTCAGCCGTCATCTGCTGTCAGCCCTGAGGACATTCTCTGACAGACAGAAGGTGGTTTTACCCCTGGCTCTCAGGCCTGAGGGAGTTCCAAAGTACTGGGGTCAACTCAGGAGCCCAGAGTTAGAGGCAGTATCCCCAGTTGAGGAAGAGGCAACCCTCAACTCTGAAGAGACTGGTAAATGTTCTCCTTTTCCATATGCAGTTCCAGCTAAATTTGTAAGCCTCAAAGGACAGAAGGATATCCCCTCGTTTCCTCTTTTCTCCTCCAATATGTGGTTTGGTATAGTGCTCCCAGCTAGAGAAAGACTGTCTTAGCAAGGGTAGATTCTGCTGTTGTGACAAACAGACCCTAAATATAATGGCTCAGATGCAACAGAAGTGCATTTCTTGCTTGGGTATCAGTTCCAGGCCAGTGAACTGTTTAACAAGGCTGTCTCCCTCCACATAGTCATCCAGGGACCAGACTAACAGAGGTTCTGCCATTTTTAACACGTCTTCCAAGGTCTCTTTTAGGGGTTGCCTCCATTTCCAACAGGGGGAGGTGGCAATTGCTCAGAAGAGGTCATGTAGAAGGTTCTGATAGGCCAGACCTGGAAGTGGTTCGCCTCCCTTCTGCTCTATTCCGTGAGCTGGGGTGGCCACAAAACGCAGCGGTTCACCTCCCTTCTGCTCTATACACATGTGTGAGGGTGGCCACAAAATGCAGTCTGGGGTATGCCCAAGAAGAGAAGAAAACGGATTATGGTGAGGGGCTAACTAGTATCTGCCTCCGTGATCAAGGTCTTAAGCCTCCCTGGTTTTCTTCCTGTGCCTCTGCTTGTCACTTCTCGGCCCCCTTGAAGGCTCCTACTCTGCCTTGTCCCTTAAACACTGGTGGCCCTGGCCCTTCACTGCACCTGCTCCCACAGCTTCAGCTGGTAGCACTCAGCTTCACTGCAGTCCAGACCTCAGTGTGGATCCTCTCCTAGACTAAGTGGATCCCCCTGTCCCTGCTCCTCTGAAGGGGAGTGGGCCCAGGTAGAGATTTGCTCTTTTGGGCATTTAGACAGGAAATCTGATCATGGGCCATGTGATCATGACAACTAGAGATAAAAGGTCTGGAGATGGCCAAATGTCAACTGCAGTTGTGGGGAAGGAGGGACTGAGTGAGCAGAGGAGGCAGAAGAGAGGGGACAAAGCAGACAGGGTGGTGAGTCAGCACTAATGCCTAGGGGCCACCAGAGCTTTCCCAGGTCAAGGAGCTTTCTGGCATCTGTCCAGAAGGCTCTGAACACTAAACCCTACCTTAGCTGGGTAATATGAGTGAGTCTGTTACCTGCTAGCCAAAAAGCAGCACTAAAACAAGGCCCAGCTTGGCAGAGCCAGCCAGCTGTCCACCGGAGGTGAGTCTCCCCTTCCGTGGTTCAGGGGTGCTGCTGAGAAGCATCTGCCCAGCCAGGGACTGCTTGTCCCCCTCCCCCCTGCTCTGGGTGCAGCCAACTTCTCACCAAAGGAATGTAATCAGGAATGATATGTTACTTCTAGGCCAAAGCAGTTAGGAAGTGAGGGTGGCTTCCTTCCCTCTTCCTAATGAAGTAAAAAAAAAAAACACTGGGCAGGCTTGGGTGGGGCAGCAATGGTGGCCCGTGCAGGAACAGCATCACCATCACAGCAGGGTGGCAGGGTGCTGGCAGCCCAGGGAGGCCAGGAGACTGGCTACCTGTGGCAGATGGAGCAAACAAGGTAATGACCTGTGCTTCTCTCTGGCAGGAGGGAGGTGTAAACATGGAAAGGGGGAAAGCTGCTGTGATACTGAACCTCAACTGAACTATTGGTGTGAACTCAGGGCCTACAAATATATAGAGAGAGGTGGAAATAAATATAGATGTAAAGGCCTGTCCACTGAGAGGGCCTAGGAGCAGCAACACCCCAGTATAGTAAGCACATCTAATGCCTGGACCTTGGCTTCTAAATACCATTCTCCACTAAGAACTCTGGAGAAATGGCTGATTCCAGAAAAAAGGCAAAGTTGCCTAGACCATTTTGTTGTGAAGGAAGTGCTCAGAGAATAATGCGGAGATGTCAAGACACAGCAGTCACATTGATAGGGGCACTCATGGCCAGGTATAGAGCAATTTGAATATCAAAATAAATAATAATGGGGCCGAGCCCGTGGCGCACTCGGGAGAGTGCGGTGCTGGGAGCACAGCAGCGCTCCCGCCACGGGTTCGGATCCTATATAGGGATGACCGGTGCGCTCACAGCGCTCACTGGCTGAGCGTGGTGCGGCCAGTCTAAAAAAGAAAAGGACAAAATATATATATATAAATTCGGATCCTATATAGGGATGACCGGTGCGCTCACAGCACTCACTGGCTGAGCGTGGTGCGGCAGGTCTAAAAAAGAAAAGGACAAAATATATATATATAAATAATAATGGATTGTAACCCACTGGATAAAATATGAATCCATGAGTCCACACACATATAAATAGAAAGAAGGGGAAGCTCTTAAATAGAATGCCACCTTGTAAATGTAGGAGCAATGATGAAAATAGGAAATTGCCATTTTAGGGGCACGGAACTCAAGGAGAGACTGAGGAGCTGTTCCAAGTTAAGGGAGAACAGAACATGGTAAGTGGGGTGCTATTCCTGGTCCCAAATTACATCTTTCTGTTACAAAGAACATCACTGGGGCTCTTGGTGAAACTGGATGGGGTCTCTGGGTGAAGGGTTTATGGGGATTCTTGCAACTTTTCTGTGAGTTTGAAATTGTTTAAAAACATTATTTAAAAAAGAAGCAGGGACACCTTCTCCTCTCTTCCCCCATCCACCAGCCACATACAGAGGACCTGGCAGAGGACTCTGAGGCCCCAGGCCCGATGACAAAGCCACAGGAGGAAGAGAGCCTGGGCCGTTCAATCACTATTGCACAAGAGCCAACCTTCCCTTCCTGGTCAGACACTATTTTGGACTTTACATGAGCAATAAATAAACTTCTATGGTAAGGCCACTGAGATGGGGAAGGAGAATCTTTTTCTGCATCATCCTAACTCATCCCCTTATTCAACAGCCTGCTATACCTCTTTACTCGAGGTCCCAGACACCTCAGGAAACACTGTGCCCCTAAACTCATCAGCAACCCCATTACTACCCCAACTAGAAATGCAGACACCATTAGACTTTCTCTCTGCCGTGGCCCCACATCTAGTCAGTTCCACCTCCTCTGTTGTCACTTGACCTTCCCAGGCCCACCAGTCCTGCCTTAGCCATTTTCTCTCTCACCAAGGTCATTATGACTGGTCCCCAGGCCTGTCTTGCTCCTTTACAATTTGCTCTCTACTCAGCACTCCCAGACCAGGCAGATGGTTTCACACTGCCTTGTCCCAGCTCCGGCTGCTGTCAACTTGAAACACCCTCCCCATTTTAAGTCCACTTGGTAAACCTTAAACTCTTCTTTCACAATTCAGCACTTGAGTCACCCTGATGAAGCCTTACCTAATCCCCCATCTCTGGGCTCCTAATATTCTTTCATGAACAGAGTCGCCCTGCTCATTGCATTAATGGGCTGGTACAAGTGTCTCCCCACAATAGCCTGTGAGCACACATTAGAAACAAAGTATTCCCAGGTGCTCTCCCTGCTTAGAATTATCTCCCTAGCCATCTCCCAAATGGCATTTAACCTGCCCATGACAATCATTTCTTGATGGCCTGCATATGCATGACCCTGGGTACACAGTACACATTCGTGACTCACATAGTTTCGCTCCTGGGCGTTGCCCTGGCCTCATTCACCTTTGAACTCCCCAACTCCTACACATCCTGGGGCCCAGCACAGACCTCTGCACATCCCAGGCATTCCATAAGCACATGCTGCAAGGACCAGACCACCACCTTCTGGAATTTCTAAGTTCCACGCGGCACTTACTGGCACCATGGCCAGCTACTAGGGCCAGCCTGGCATGACAGTATCCCATGAGATTAAATCTGCTGAGAAAGTAGCAGAGAAGGGGTGTATTTCTTTGCTTGATGCTTGCCTATTCCCGATTCAACTCTTGAAAAAAAGAGAAAAAAGGAATCTTATAGAAGTACATATAGGGGTTCTCCAGTAGATAGTGTTTATTCCCAAGCCCCAACCAGACACGTCTACCCCCAAGATCCCTGAGATCCAGACTGTGGGCTGAAAAATGAAGGCACTGTGTCAGAGTGCCCCTGTTGGTATATGAAGACTTTCAGGGACCCCACTTGCCTATAAGTCTGGCAGAGCAGGGAGACACTCCTGTTTTCTCTCCTCTGTCTCCAGTCTTCGGAGTAGGGCCTCTCTGCTCAGGAAGCCTGAGTCCTCTGTCATCCTTTACTCAGACTGAGAGGCAGACAGGCACCAAGGCCCAGTGAAGCAGCTACTCCAGGTGGCCAGTGGCCATCAGGAGAACAGACGCAAAACCAGAGCTGGGCCTGCCTTCTAGCCCATATCTGCCTGTCAGATCCAGGGCTTCTGTGCAGTTGGACTGGGCTCCCCAGAAGGGAAAGCAGCATAGCTGAGTCTAGTGCCAGGGGACAGAGAGGTGAGGGCTCAAGAAAGCACCCCAAAATAGGCTGGGGACCCATGGGGCTGAAGGGAAGTTTGTTTCAGGGCCCAGAGCCCAGACGTGGTCAGCCAGTGCAGATGGGAAGGTGGCCCGGCAGGATGTGCCCTGTCACGAGCTGGACCCTGCATCCCGAGGTCGCCATCACTTCAACATCATTTCCTATGGTACAAAATAGTTGCTTTTCTCCCCAGAGGGGTGGTGCAGCCTCAGAGCTTGCTCTGCGGGGCCTTGGTCAGGGGACGCTGAAGCCGCCACACCACCCTGACTGGCACAGCGGCGCGGTCCAGCTCTCGGAGGCCACCCAGGTCGCCGGTCTGACTGTACTGCTCCAGGGCTGGCTGGAGCACCGTGATGGGAACGCTGAAGTTCAGGTGAGGATAGGTGGCCCCCGTGTTATTGTCCCGGGTGTTGCTGGTGACGATGCCTGTTGAGGAGTCAGAGAGCAAAAGAGGATATAAGCCAGGGGACAGACAGATGGACGGGGCAGGGAGAAGGACCATCTCCATCCTGGAGCCCTCGCAGCCTGTTTGGGGGCTTGAAACCCCCCTCAGAGTGATGGAGGCTGAGATTCCTGTCGTGACACCTGCTCCCCACACCCTGTCTTTTTCCCGGCTTTACTTTCTCCTTAACACTATCAGTATCTAACACACTGTATCTTTCACTTATTTTACCATCTTTTTCTCCAACTAGCGTAAGCCCCAAGAGGGCAGGACTTTTCATGTTTTGCTCATGCAGCCTCCTCAGTACCTAAAACAGTGCCTGGCACAGAGCAGACCCTCAACAAATACTAGTTGAGTGAATGAACAAATGAATCAGACCCAAAGACACACTTTCTTTGGCCTGCTCAGCTCCTGTGTGCGTGTATTCCTTCTAGATGATTTAAGACATACAGAAGCCTTGCCTAAACAGTACAGACAGCTTCGGTATACCTTTCGTCCAGCTTTCCCTTATGTTAATACCTTATTCACTACAAAGCATTTATCAAAACCAAGAAATTAACATTGGTACACTTCTATTAACTAAAGTACAGAACTCATTTGGATTTCGTTAGTTTTTCTACTAACGTCCTTTTTCTGTTCCAGAATCCAACCCAGGATCCCACATTGTGCATTTCGTTATTACGTCCCCTGAGTCTCCTCCAATCTGGGTTGGTTCCTCAGTCTTTCCTTGTCTTTCATGGCCTTCACATTTTGAAAAGTACTGGTCAGTTATTTTGTAGAATGACCCTCGATTTGAGTTTACCTAATGTTTTCTCATGATTAGAGTGAGGTTATGCGTCCTATCAGGAGGTGTCCGACGTCTGTACTAGGACGTGTGATGTTACCCTGACCACTGGGGCTCAGGTGGTATCTGCCAGGCCTCTCCACTGCAGAAGTTACTGTTTTTCCCTTTGTCAGCACTAAATATTTTAGAGTAAATATTCCGAGGTTACACAAATATCCTGTTTCTACTTAAACTTTTGCCCACTGATTTTAGTATCCATCGGTGGATCCTGTCTGCAGCAATTCCTACTATGGTGTCCTAATAGCAATTTTCTGTTTCCCTCACTCCTACATTAATTGGAACTCTTCTGTAAGGAAGAGCTGTCACTTGTTTCCATTTTAAAATTTATTTGGTCATTTTTTTTTTCCTTTTTTTTTTTTACTGGCCGGTAACGGGATCGCAACCCTCGGTGTCGCGCCCGTACTGGGGACCGGCAACGGGATCGCAACCCTCAGTGTTGTGCCCGCGCCACGCTCAGCAAGTGAGCGGGAACCGGTCACCACATGGGATCCGAACCCTCCGCGGGAGCGCCGCCACGCTCCCAAGCAGCGCACTCTCCAGTGCGCCACCGGGCTGGCCCTATTTGGTCATTTTTTATGTCAGTGTGGACCCATTCTTTTCTTCTGGTTATAATCCAACATTGCTATTTCTTTTGTTTTCAAGTAGTTCCGGGGGGGGGGGGGGGTGCCTTCGGGTAGGTCCTGTCCACACTTGACATGCTCCCATCATTTTTGTTATTAGTACTTCCTTTCTGGTACAAGATATACTTGGCTAATCTTGGACATTCCCTGCCCCAGCCCTGGAATCAGCCAGTTCCTAGTTTTTTAAATTAGAGAATGATATTTAGGAACCAAGATCTGAGCTCTAGGTATGCTCACTGCCACGGGGTTGTCACTGCTTCTAGCCCCTCAGTGGACAGAGCTAGGAGACAGAGATTGTGTGTGAGCATGCGTGTGTGTGTATACTAACTTACATGCACACACATCTATATTTATTTCTGTATCCACTTATGTATATACGTGATTTAAAAAGTCAGACTGGATACAGGGGAAAATTCTTCAAAAAGGATATAGGAAAAACTGACAAGTAACTCTAACTGTATTAGAAATAAATAATATAACCAAACTAAAAGGGAAAAAAGGAGCTGACCTGAATAACTTTGGAAAACAGTGTTTCCTGCCTCTCAAAGCCCCTACAACTGACCTTTCTCCACATAGCAGCTGGGGTCACCTCTTAAAAGCAGGAATCTTCCCATGTCACTCCCTGCTCAACAGTGTCCCAGGATTTCCTGTTCTCATTTTAGGTTCAAACTTCCCACTGGGGCTTCTAGGCCCTGCATGGCTCTGGCTCTTCCCACACTCTCACTTCCCCTGACCCAGCCACTCTGGGCCTCTCCTTGTCCCGAAACTGCCAAGCTCTGGTGGAGTGGTGGGGGTCGTGGTGACAGGTGGTAGCCGGGCCGGCTGGGCTTGACCTGCACACAGCCTTGCACTTGCTGTTGGGGTAAGTCCCCTGATCGCTCGTCACCTGAGTCTTTACCTGTACCACGGGGAGAAAAATAGTTCCTCTCTGGGAGAAGGTCCTTGGGGGTCAAGTGAGTGAATGCGTAACAAAGACACACGCGGTGTGTCCACACAGAAGCTTGCACAGAAATGGTCACGGCAGCATCACTCATCCAAGCCAAAGGCCAGGGGACAACCCAAGTGTCCACCCATAGGTGACTGGATAAACACAATCTGGTAGGTCTGTACCATGGAACGCTATCCAGCCACAAAAGGGATGAAGTTCTGAAACGGGTCACAGTATTGAGAACATTATGCTAAGTGAGAGAAGCCAGTCTCCAAAGGCCACCTACTATGTCATTCCATTCATCTGACAGTCCAGAGTAGGAGAATCTATAGAGGTGGAAGGCTGGCCGGTTAGCTCACTTGGTTACGGCATGGTGTTATAACACCAAGGTCAAGAGTTCCGATCCCCGTACCAGCCGGCCACCAAAAAACCCAAAAAGTCAATTATTGGTTGCTTAGATTTGGGTAAGGGGCCGGGGGTGGTGCGGGTAGTGACAGCTAAAGGGTGTGGGGTTTCCTTTTGGAATGATGAAAATGCTCTAAAACTGACTGTTGTTGGTTGCTTAACTCTGCATCTACTAAAAGCCTTTGAATGGTAATTTTTTTTTTTTTTTTTTGTTTTTTGTCTTTTTCCGTGTCCGGCAACGGATCGCAACCCTCAGTGTCGCCCCCGTACCGGACCGGGACCGGCAACGGGATCGCAACCCTCGGCGTTGCTCCCGCACCTCGCTCAGCCAGTGAGCGGGAACCAGTCTGTATGTGGGATCTGACCCCTCGGCAGGAGCGCCGCCGCGCTTCCCAAGCGGCGCACTATTGCAGTGCGCCACCGGGCAGGCCCCATACCCTTTAAGTTTCTACTTAGATACTCATGCCTCCAGAGAGCCCTCCCCAGGCCCCCACAGGAAGAGGCCAGGAACTCCACTGAGCTTCTAGTGCTGCATCTGCTCAGCCGCTTCTCCTGAGCATCAGGCTGTTCCCCAATCCTTGATAGACTGGGCAGCTGTCTCTGGGGTTCCTAGCACCTAGTGAGGTGCTCAGTAAATGTTTATGAAACTGACATCCATCTCCTCCCAGGACTGAGAAGTCTCTTGATGAAAGGAAATGATGATGATGGCTATAAAGCAGCCACCACTTTCCTCTCCCAAGTGTTTCGAATGTTCAGGGCGGGGCATGCAACTAAGTGCTTTACAGGCAACATCTCAACCCAGGTCTCACAATGCCCAGGAGTAAGGCGCATTAGTCCCATTTTACAGATGTGGGAACTGAGGCGGAGAACAGTTAAGTAGTCTGTCTAAGGACACAGGGCTAATAAGTGGCAGAAGAGAGAAGCCAATTCAGAATGTCTGTACTTTTCATCACCATATCACACTGCCTCCATGAAGTGGAACATCCAGTACTTATGTGGCAGCATCAAAAACCCTTTATCCAAATCACACCATTGGGATCTCAAAAAGTGCCACAGATTTCTCTGACCAGCCTGAAGTGTTAGGAGTCCCCAAGGCCCAGCATCCCCAAACTATATTGCTGCAGGCCTTTGGGAAAGGGGTTTGCCCCATCTTTGACAGGGTATTCCACCTGCCCCCCAGCATCTTGGGCATGCTGACACAAGCAGGGAGTCCTCCAAGAACTCCAGCCAATACCACCTTGGCTCACTAAGTCAGAGGTGAGGAAGGGAGCTGGCCTAGGGAACCGCCCCCCTGGTCTGGCATGGTTAGAGTGCCCAACACCGACTCTCCTTCCTGAGGTCCATCCTAGCCCACAGGGGCCCTACTTCAGGCTATGCCCTTTGTCCTTTACCTTCATGAAAGTGCTTGGCGGGCACAGGCAAAGGGGCACCATCCAAGTCCTCCTCCAGGCTCACGACTGCTATGTCATAGGGAGATGTCTCCTGGGTGGCAAACACCACATGTCCCCAGGTCACCACATTCCTGGGACAAAAGGAAACAAATGACAGGCTACCTTTCTGACCTTTTCGCACTTGGGGGAAATCAAGGAGCTGAATGACAGTTAAAGTCATGGACTTGGAGTCAGAAGCTCTGGGTGTCAACCCTGAAACCTACTAGCCAGCCAACTCTGGGCACGTCACTTAACTATTCTGGGGTATTTCCAAACATGCTTTACAAACTATAGAGTACTTCTATGTAAAGCTTCCTGTATCTCGCCACAATAATAAACACCTGACACTTAGTATTGTGGGCCAGGCCTGGTGTTAATGCTCTGTGGACATTGTTTCACTTGGTCCTCACAACCCTATGAACTAGGTATTGGTATTATCTCCAGTTTAGATGGTGCAGATGAAGCTCAGAGAGGTTGAGGAACTTCACTGAGGCCACAGAACAAGTGGGGGAGACAGGGCAAACATATCAACACTTTTCATCATTGCACCAGTGTTAGCGCCAGCAATGCTGTCAGCTGGTGGGGCAGGCATGATGTGCTTTCACTGCTCCAGGTCCCTGTATACATACATGCTAGCATGTCTGTAGCATACTAGGTGCCAGGCTCTGTTCCTAGATTGTACATATAGTCAGTTCATGAGGTGGGGGGACAGCATAAACAAAGTGACTTGCCCAAGACCACAAAGGGGCCTCCTACTACACACTCTGCAGGGATAGCTTCCAACAGACCTGGTGGTTTCCTTAGGAGCAAGGGGAAGAGGGAGGAGGAATCTGGGGGCCACACCACAGGGAAATCCTCATTGTCAGTCTTCCCTATAAAATCATGTCCTTTAGGCCACCGGGGATCTCTATGGCAAATCTGGGCTGGGTTAAAACTGGGCTAACCTCAGAGACTCACAAAAGGGATGTGTAAATGTCTGTGCAGAAAGGCTGGGTTGAGCCGGTACAAGAGACGTTCAGGCATTAACACCAACATGTGGTAAGCTCTGCTTTGGCCTGAGCTAAGTAAGCACCTGCAACTACAGAGGAAACAAAAAGAACATGTGCTAGAAAACCAAGCCAGGAAGCCAAGACAGCTGTCTCCACTGTCTGAGCAAATGGAAGTAAAGGGGCACAAGGGTGCTTTTCCTGTAGAAAGAAAACAAATGACTACCTAAAGCCCCAAGCCGCTGCCCACCAGGATCACCCAAAGAATTTGCAGAACATACAGATGCTCCTCAACTTACAATGGAGTTACATCTGATGAACCCAGCAAAGCTGAAAATATCTGAAGTGGAAAATACATTTAATACACCTAACCTCCTGAACACCGTAGCTTAGCTAGCCTACCTTAAACGTGCTCAGAATACTTAACGTTAGCCTGCAGTTGGGCAAAAATCACTAAGCCTATTTTATAATACAGTGTCGACTACCTCATGTAATTTATTGAATACTGTACTGAAAGTGAACAACAGAATGGTTGTATGGGTACTGGAAGTATGGTTTCTACTGAATAGTATTGATTTCACACCATTGTAAAATCGAAAAATCCTAAATTAAATCATCCTAAATCAGGCACGTCTGTCTCCGTCTGCCTGGACCCCACCCATACATTCTAATTAGGTGGAACCTCACATCTGTCATTTCCATCCAGAAGGGACGCTCTGGCTAAACTCTGATACATTGAATAAGATTAACAGGCTCATCTCATTTCTCCAGGAGTTATATACTGGGCTGTTGGGATTTCATCACCTCTTTCAGGGGAGAAGAGGACAGGGTTTCAGAATTTCTGTTCAAAGGGCCTAATGGAGTGTGAGGTGCAGGGCTATGAGAGAGAGAAGCTGCCCTGTAGGAATTCAGACTGTGAGGGGGAGCTCAAAGATGCCAGGGCTGGATGCAGGGAGCCCCACCGTTCCCAAATACAGAATTGCTTGGAGTTTGGCATCTGGCCCAAGTTCCATTCAGCCCTGCCAGAAGGCTCACATGCCCCTCACTGGGGTTCTGGGTGTCAAGGGATGAGGGGAGGATCCCAGGTCTCTACCCACAATACAAGCCCAAAGCAGGGTGACGCTAGAAGAAAGGCCTCTATCCACACCCGAGATTTGGTAACAGGTATGGGGGAGCAGCCCTGAGGGTCTTACTTGGGGGTGGCGGAGCGCACCAGGACTCTGGCCGTCTCCCGAGGGGCCACATGCCGGCAGGTCACCACGAGGCGGGGCGCCACGGCCACTCCGGAGCCCCATACGGTGCCGCACTCCACCAGCACGGCCGCGGCTGCCCACGGGGGCCCGGAGTCTCCAAGGAGAAGGCCCCGCGGGGCTCCCACCTCGGGCGGCAGGAGGGCGGCCAGGGCAGCAGCGTCGGAGC
>NW_007738158.1:13119-22587 GCF_000696425.1 Galeopterus variegatus
TGGGCCCCACTGCACGTGCAGACGCAAGTCGTCGCCGCAACTGTCGCCGGTCAGAAAAGAGATGCCGGCCGCCGTCAGGGCCCCGCTGCCGGCCCGCAGGAAGGGGGTGAAGATGCCTCCGTGGCACAGCACCAGGCCCGGGCTGCGGCTCAGGATCACCCCGCTGCAGCTCCACGAGCCCGCCTCGGGCTGCCCGGCCCGGGAGGCGCTCACTACGCAGCCCGCCTGCTCGGCCACCCTCATGGCAGGGCCCCACTGCCGCCCCATGGCCTCCGTGACCGGGCACCCGGGGCTCCCACGCCAGCGAGCGAGCTCCCGAGCCTCAGGGAACGCGCGCAGCACCAGCCACAGTGAGAAGCTAGAGGGGCAAGCACCGACTCAGGTCTTCCGCGTCGAGCCTGATTGGCTAAGCCCCAACTCACCCGACCTGATTGGCTGAGCTCGGGCCGAGCCCTGATTGGCTGCTGATGCTGATCCCGCCCTGCCCCGGTCTCTGGCTCTTCCAACCTGTTGGACGTAGAGTAGCAACTGTCCCCCAGGACTAGCCCCGGGAGACGGACAGGCGTGCGGAGTCACCGGGAGTTGGGAAGAGAAGGGCGGGTCCTCTCCGAGCCTAGTCTTCTCTCTTCTTTTCGCTAGAAATAAGCACTGACGTGGCTAGACCTGTCAGCATCTGCCCAGGTCTAGAGGGGAGTTGGGAAGAGAAGGGCGGGTCCTCTCCGAGCCTAGTCTTCTCTGTTCTTTTCGCTAGAAATAAGCACTGACGTGGCTAGACCTGTCAGCATCTGCCCAGGTCTAGACCACCTTCAGCCTCTGACCCCTGGGATAGATAATACCAGCCAAGGAAATCCTTGGCCGATTCAGTATTTTGAAATTTTGAAAGTAAGCCCTACAGCAATCCACTAGGGGGTATGGAGCTCACAAGATTATTTCTAGTATCTTTTGCTGCCAAAGCTCCAATACGATAAATCTCATAGAAACTGGATTTGCTCTCATTTAAATAACCTTTTAAAGGTCAAGTGTTCGGATCCCCGTACTGGCCAGCCACTAGATAAATAAATAGCCCTGTAAGTGGACTATGATGAACTGTAGCTGAAGTCAAATATTTTAATCACACAACCCTATATTTTACAGTATGCACATTTCACATGGCATTTATAACCACCACATAGGATTTATTTAGGCCAGGGGCCAAACATTTTTCCTATGAAAGGCCAGAATGGAAATAGTTCAAAGTTTTGCGGGCCACACAATCTCTGTCTCAAATACCCAGCTCTGCAGTTGTACCACACAAGAGCTAAAGGAATGATGGTGACTGTGTTCCAATAACTTTACAGACAAGGAAATTTAAATTTCATATAATTTTCATGTATCACAAAATAGCATTCTTTTAATTTTTTCTTCAACCATTTAAAAGTGGAAAAACCTTTCTTAGTTCATAGGCCATACAAACACAGGCAGCAGGCCAGATTCAGCCCACAAGCCATAGTTCGCCATCTCTATGTAGGCTAACATATAATTTCCCTACTTTTCCAAAGTATCCTTGAGCACAGAGAATCCTGAACAAGCATGTTTGGGGAGCTTTGTGATACCTGTAGAGCAGTCACCACAGCTAGATGTTTTACAAAGGTCTGCTTGATTACTATCACTAAAATACACATTAATTTTTAATAAGATTACTATAGTACATATCTATGTCAGTATTCATGAAAAAATGTTCAATTTCTACTTCAATTACATAACCTGTCTGAATTGTTTGAATAAAATTAACTCTGCCTGGTTAATTTTTATCCCAGCACAACACAACGCTGCTCCCAATCCTCCCAGTGCCACAAATCTGTTTCAAAGGGAAATGATTGTCCATGATAATATGAGGCAGGACTGAAATTAAGCAGTCTTCCCATAGCAGGTACTGTCTTCTTTTGGTTCTGTGACACAGAAGATGGCTTGATCACAGCAAAATCTCTTAAGTATCCCAACTTCCTAGCAATTAAGAATTTCCCTCTCTGGAGTCCAGTGATTCTCCCTTAATGACGCTCAAGCCTCCAGCATGAACTGTTATGCATCAGGTTTTTCTGTGTTTACAGCAGACTGCAGTACAGAGAAGTCCCAAGTCACACCCAACAGCAGTCATGGTGAGACCCCTTAAGTGCTAGGCTCTTAATTCAGCCTTTTTAATATTCATGCTCCACTCTGCTTCAAACAAAACAAACCCATTTACCCACAGACCCCATGGCACCCTTTCAGTTAATAGGGACAACAGGACACCTCCATTAACTTAATACTTGGCTTATAAGAACCTGTTGCATCAGTTGGTGAGATCACAGTGTTAAAACACCAAGGTCAAGGGTTCGGATCCCCATTCCAGCCAGCCACCAAAAAAACAAAAAAAGCCATTGCATTTTGTTTCCCATTCTATTTGTCCCAAAACTTCTGAATCTCATGTGGGGTCTTCTAAAAGCAAGGCTTCCTACAAGCTTAGTAAATGCACAAGCACAGATTCCCTCCCTTATCTTGCCAAATGTAGCATTCAATTGATTTCCTCCAATTTTGTGTAAAATGATGAGTAGAACACAGCTAAACTGGACCCAGTCCTTGTGAGCACATAAACAAGATTTTGCTCAAACATCTGCCATCCCCATGCTGTTGCAGAGATGACCAAAACCCTGGATCCATAGCATGTTCCAGGGGTTCTCAGATGGTATTAAATTTATTACCTCTAGTGGCCCAGCCTCCCCCCACCCCCCACAGCAAAATTAATGTCTCTCACATCCACCCTAAATGCTTTGTCTTATATGTAGGGAAGAACTTTTGTCTCCCCTCACCCCAAACAAACGACATTGTATATTCAAACTCAGAATAAACCAATAAAAAAAAAATAACAAGTTTGTTTTAACTTTTTATTAAAATGCTTAGGATACAGACTTTGTTTTTTGTAAATGACTTTTACTTTTCCTGAAATAGGACATATGTGCACTCTGACAAGACAGAATGAAAAGTCTCAATTCATGGGAGTTCCTGTACAAGGCTCTGATCCTCTGTTTGGAGCTGAGCTCCTCACAGCAGCTTCTTTCAACTATCTTATTATAGGAATGGTGTTCTGTGGGGCAAGAAATAGACTGGTGCTACTTGACTTTTCAATTCCCTCTTTCTCCAGTGGCCAAAATAAACCACTTTCACAAAGAGCTGCCCTATGTAGAACCCACAGTTTTCTAGCTTGCTACAAAGTGATTAGGGACAAATAGGAAAAAACGAAAACAAGAAAACTAACACTGAAATAATCATACTCCTCATGTCTCTGGATAGAGAAGTATGGGTAACCTTTAGCCCAAGGAAATAAGAACTATGCAAGTTAACTACTTAGTTCACTCATCACTAGCTAGATTTGTTCACTTAAGGCTTTAACCCCTTTCCAAACCAACAATTTTGTCTTAATCCAGCTATGCTTGCTAATAAATGAAATGCATGTACTTCCCAGACTTACACTTCACACAGCCTCTGCATTTGGTACCTGGCAGTGAAAAAAGTATATTTTCCCAACAGGTTAGTACTAAACTAAGAATGAGAAATCCAACTAAAGAACAATACTCTCTCACCCCAGGAATATGTTATCCACACTTTTCCTACCCTCACACTAGAAGGAATCCACTTGATTTAGTTCAATCCTCTGCAAAAAAGCATCATTATCATCACATTTTTCAATTCTGAGGAAACTACCTCTAATCTTTAATTAAAGGAAAAATGAATAAACATATCCTCCTGTCTTAAAACCATCTCCTTTCATCTTTTCATCTTTTACTACAAGGGTAAAATATAGGTTAAGATCATGAAAATCCAATTTCACACGTGGCACTAAGAAAATGGAATGCTGTAAAAATAATCATCATCATCACACAAGTGGGGATGCAGATGTTTTTATACTGGGCGTTTACTGACAATAAGTGATGCTTCCTCCAAAGGAACAGCTCTACGGAAAGTTCTTGGGTTAGTGTTTTCCCCAGCTTATTATTTCTGGAATGGAGAAAGGCAATTTCATAACAAAAAAAATCTGGAAAAGTTATAGATGTTAACCTTTACTTACACACCAACAAAATAGATAACCCATAAGGAGAAAAGATGTAAGAAAAAGAACTCATCAACAGCCCAATAAAGAGACCAAATTCTGCAAGTGGAAATTTTATAGTTCACTGATTAAATCTTTCCTAGATTCAAACAAGTCCTATAATACCAAGTTTTTAAGTCCTCAACTCACAGAATTAAGAGCCTTTAAGCTGTTAACTTTGTCTTCTGTCCTCCTATTCAGAAAATTTTCCCTCTTGAATCTGTGCAAAAGTAACTGAGACACACCTGCAGCATGTGACAACATGAGATGCAAAAGTTACTTTTTGTAACTGAAAATGAAAAAGGAAGGTGTTATAGAGAGAACTGCAATTTCACATCAGTATAAAAGCAAAGACTGGCTGAAATTTGTAACTTTACAAGTAAAAATAATAACAATAACCCACTCTATAATGAACTCCTCCACAGTGAACAGTCTGCCCCACATTTCATGAGGAATGACCCTGGCTTACCACAGTAGAAACCTGCTGCAACTGTGAGGCCAGGGTTCTGCCCCTTTTCTAGTTCTCTGTGCACAAGGTGATGCCACTTACTACAAGGCAGTTATAGAGACAGGTGAGCTCAGGGGAGCTTCTCTCACCAACCTGCTAACCCAGCAGGAATAAGTTTACCCAGCTGAGCTCTGGCCTCCCACGTTTATCTGTTCATAATTTTAGGAAGTATCTAAATGCCATTTACTAGTTTAAAAAAAAAAATAGAAAACTCTGGACCAAGTAAATTGTGAACTCAAAAGGTTAGGATAGATACCAATTATGTTAACAATACTTTCTTTAAAAAATAGAATCACTTTCTTTTGAAATCAACCACAGTGGTGAGACGTGTTTTTCTTTTCAGGTACCCCATGATGGCACACAGCTTTTCCAGGCAAATCCTGCCAGCTTCCAAGTTCCGGGATACTGACCTGCACCAGCACGTGGGGCAGCATTACCTCCCAACAGTGTGAAGAGCACATGTCACCACTGGGCGATGAGAGAGTTGACAGAGACTCTTGGCTTCTCAATGCCAGACACGGTTGGAGAGCTTTCCTTGTTCTATTAGAAAAGTTCATGAGGAAGCTGTGAATAGGATCAGTCCAGAGAAGTAAAACTCTTTATTTTCATTGTCCAAACATCAGTCAATATACTGGGAGAGCCAGCGGAAGCCCTCGCCATAGCCTTGCCTCTTGAGCACACTGCACATGAACACTTCCATGGGGCGGGCATTCAACTCCTTCAGGGTCACATTCCCCTAAGTGAGGCAAAACCAGAAAAGGCCTGTTAGCAACTCCATGGTGGAAAAGCTTGAAAGGGTGATCACTGAAATTTGTTTCTCCATTCCTTAAGAGCAAACCTATGTATGCATTAATTACAGAAATGAGATCAAAGCCATACAGATGCCTTTCTCAGGGATTCTTCCTTTAAGGATAGAATAGTCAGCACAGTTTTATTCCCAGCTTCCTCCCTCCCCACCAAGAGCATTTGCTTTGAACACACAACATTCGTCTGGAAAGTTACTGGCAGCAAATCAACAAAACGCCCCTGGGACCCATGGAACCAACATGCCCTTTGACAGACAAAAGATGTATGGGACTGGTTAGAAGTAAGGATTTTCTCATTAACATAAGCATTCAGAAATAAACACTGATAACAGGTTGTATCAAGAAAATTAAAAATTCGTGTGTACAGAACTCATGCAGAAGAGAGGAAACTAGGGCCGGCCCGTGGCTCACTTAGGAAAGTGTGGTGCTGATAACACCAAGGCCACGGGTTCGGATGCTACATAGGGATGGCCAGTTCTCTCACTTGGGAGAGCCTGGGGCTGACAACACCAAGTAAAGGGTTAAGATCCCATTACCGGTCATCTTAAAAAAAAAAAAAAAGAAGAGAGGAAAGTAAATGAACTGAAGAAAGGATTTCTAGAAACACATAACCAAGAAGAGGCAAGACTAAGGAAATATGTTTAAAAAAAAAAGTTGGGCCGACCCCATGGCACACTCGGGAGAGTGCAGCGCTGGGAGCACAGCAATGCTCCCGCCGCGGGTTCGGATCCTATATAGGACTGGCCCGTGCGCTCACTGGCTGAGCGCAGTGTGGGCGACACCACACCAAGGGGTGCAATCCCCTTACCGGTCACAAAAAAGACAAAAAAAAAAAAAAGTTATCACAGATCACAGAAAAGGAAGATTTGAAAAAAATAAAATACACCAAAACGCCCAAGCTGAAGAGATCAGGACTCCTGTTTAATTATATCTGATCTAGATTTTCTCTTTCACAAGCCTGCTTTCTCACAACAGAATCCTCATTCCAACTGGAGACAGTATAACCTACTGATCTGGAAGACTCTAGTTTTAATTCTGGTTTTATCAACTGACTTGCTGTATGGATCTGAAGAAATCACTCTTTGTTTCCTCATCTGCAAAATGAGGATAACAGTCCTACCTCTCTCAGCAAAGAACACTGAGGATAGTCAAAAGCTTTGATTTCAATGCTGGGAAAGTGACATAAATGATTACTCTTCATAACCTGAAATCTCCAGTCAAAAAAAACCTGATTTCTGACTAAGAAGGACTCTTTCAAAAGACATTTTTCAGAATCAGATTTGAAAGATAATCAGAAAAATTTTAAAAGAGCAAGTTTCTCTTTTCCACTATTTCCTCCTTCCTCAAATACCTGAGGAATGTATCCTATTAGAAAATGGTTAAGGAAGGGCCGGCCCGGTGGCGCACTGGATAGTGCGCAGCTTGGGAAGCGCGGCGGCGCTCCCCTCCGAGGGTTCGGATCCCACATACAGACCGGCTCCCGCTCACTGGCTGAGCGAGGCGCAGGAGCAACACCTAGGCTTGCAATTCCGTTGCCGGTCCCCGGTCTGGTATGGGGGCAACACTGAGGGTTGCGATCCATTGCCAGACACGGAAAAAAGACAAAAGACAAAAAAAAAAGAAAATGGTTAAGGAAAAAACATGCTCCTGCTTTCAGAAAGCTGACAAAATACCCATCATAAAACAAATCCTAAGACTATTTAAACTTTTGAAAGAAAAGCAAAGCATCAATGCTTTAAAAGTTGTGAATGTTCTTTATATGTCCCCTGATGATTTTTGTCATACCTTTCCTGTGGTCTGTCCATAAAGCCCAAATATCTCACGAAGTTTTTCTTCACTGATTGCATCTGTTCTGTCAATTTTGTTACCCAAGATAAGGATTGGCACATTGGATATTGTTTCGTCAGTCATTAAAGCCTAAAGATAAGATTAAAAAAAAAAAAGCTAAGTGAGGAATCCATGAAAGCCCAAGAAATAATGAAAACTTTCACTTCACTGGTCTTGTAAGGCATTAAATATAAAGTGAAAATATGATCTTCTTTATATCTGAGTGATTTAAAGGTTCATCTTGACATTATATAACACCATTGACATTAGGTAAAAATCCACTAACTGCCTCAAAACAATTGTATCTTAAGGCTGTCTATTTACAAGGTAGCAGAACTGCCCCAACTTTAACTCTGAGCTACTTCACTCAACCACAAACCATCCTCCCGAGGATATCTACTCAGCACATTCCTAGACGAATGAATGCTCTGGCTAGAGAGCCTCAAAGATGACTAGAGCAACTCACTAAGTATTCTCTGAGTGCCCAAAGTGTGTAAAGCACTATGTCAGGCACTGAGAGGCACACAAAAGAAAGGGTGGAACACATCCCTGTCCTCAAGAAATCTTCACTGTATGTTCATATATATGTTAACAAAGGTAAGAACAAAAAGAAGTGACTGACTGAGTGTCACAATGAATGGAGACAGAACATTAATACTAAAACAAGTTCAGGAAAATAAAATGGCAATTTTGGCTTTGAGGAAAATCTTAAGAAAAATATGAAACCTATACTGAGCTCGAAAGGAAGGGCAGGATTTGGATAGATGGAAAGTTGAAGGAAGAATACAAGCAATGCCTCTGCAGTAAGATAAGATTTCAAGAAGCCACATGGAGTACTACTTGGTTGGATTAAAGCATTAATATTGACATGCAGTGACAGAGTAAATGGGATGGGAAGGGATGACCCACAATATGGTGCCACTCTAACAAGTTAGCTGCAACAGATTCTAAAGACCACAAATCTGGAAGTTAGTGAATAAAATCTGTACTTTCAGTACAATAACTTCACAAATAGTATCTATCTGTGGTGCTCATGTAAGAGATGATGATCTTGTAGCAGCATATAGTGAACAGTCCAGGAGGCATTTTGGAGAAAGTACTGAAGAGACCAATGTCTACATGATAAAACAGACAAAAGAGGAGTCAAAGCTGGAACAGATTACAAGTCTGGACATCTAGTTCTCATCAAAAGAAAAGCAAGAAAGAAAAGCAAAGTGGAAGGGATAAAGGGGAACATGCTTTGGCCATCCTGAATTCCAGGAAATGTTAGATAAAATTAGAGTGAGGATGTCATTCATTCATTAAGCACTGACGAAATGCCTCAACGTGTCTGATGCTTTGCTAGGTGCAGGGATTTCACAAAGAAATAAGACAAGGTCTCTACTGTGTAAGTTTATAGTCTGGTGGGAGGCCTATAAGAGTATCAGTAAAGACAAAAGACAATGGTAAGGTGGGAAGTGTAATACAGTCTGAGAGGTCAGGGAGAGCTTCCCAGAAGTGGTTATATCTGAGATCTCTTTAAGGACATTTAAAAATTTACCAGCAAAAAGGTGGGAGGGTGAGGGTGGTTTACAGGTGAGGAAGTCAGGCAGGGATAGCTACTTGTGCATATACAAGGAAGAACAAGATGTTCTCTATTTTTGGAATGTAGTTCAATGTAGGCAGTAGGAGGAAAGGAAGCTAGAGAAGTAAACAGAGGGAGGATCATGAAAGATCTACGTGCTATGTAAAAGATCTGTGGATTTTAACCTGAAAGTGATAGAGAGCTATTAAAGGATATTAAGTAGGACAATGACAAATCTGAGAAAGTTCTTTCTGGTATTACAGTGCATAGCAGGGTGGTGGTAGAATGTACAGTAATTCACAGGTTTCCAACTGTATGTCCAGGTAGGTGGTGGAGGAAGATGAACAGTTCCATTCTAGAAAAAAAGAATCAGTAGGTGTAGTTGTCTAATGGGTAGTATTATGTATAAGGCTGGAGCTCAGGAGACGTCTAGGCAAGACAAATCCATTTGGGAGTCATTGACATATGAGTGGCAGATGAAGGAATGGGAGTAGAAGAGACCAGCCTGGTAGAAGGTACAGACCCTGGGAAACACCAACATTTAAGGGCTAAGCAGGGGAACAAGTGCTTGTGAAAGAGACTGAGAAGTATCAGGCAGAGAGCACCAAAATCAAGAGAGTAAAGGGGAATTTAAAGAGAGAACAGCCAGTGCCAAGAGGTC
>NW_007738158.1:23391-24675 GCF_000696425.1 Galeopterus variegatus
GTAGAAGAGACCAGCCTGGTAGAAGGTACAGACCCTGGGAAACACCAACATTTAAGGGCTACGCAGGGGAACAAGTGCTTGTGAAAGAGACTGAGAAGTATCAGGCAGAGAGACAGCACCAAAATCAAGAGAGTAAAGGGGAATTTAAAGAGAGAACAGCCAGTGCCAAGAGGTCAAGTTAGGTAAGGACTGATCTTTAGGCAATTCTACATGACACCAGAGCTATAGATTTGAGAAGATTTGAGAAACATACCTATGAATAAACTTGAGACAGGTTTGAATTGCCAGGAACAAAAATTCAGGGAGACAGTTATAAGTCAAAGAGAAAAAAGAGATACAGGGTGATGAAGGAGGAATAACAAAGACAGCATTATAGAAACCATCAAGCCAAGAAAATACAATGCTGACAAAAGAGAAAACTTGAAGTAAGTTTTTGATAGTACCAAGGGATGCATGTGACCAAAACTGAAGACTGAGAAGAGACTGTTAAGTCTGCCAAGTCATTCAGTGGTAGGGTGGGCAGGTAAAACCTGAGAACACAGATTCAAAAATGTAAAGAACTCTAATATATCTTTCATGGTTTCACTATGCCAACACTACATAGAGTGACCATACATGAAACATGAAAGGGAACACTATTAATTATGCAAAGATAATAGCCATAAACTGAGAAGTGTCCTGAGCAGACTAGGCCATACAGTCACACTATAATATAAACAACGAAGTTAATTTATTCAAATTCAAGCTGAGTTCCCACAGGACATTGAAAAGCAATGTCTTAGATTTTAAAACATTTTCTTCCTGCAACTAGGACTTTTACCAAATGTTAACTGAAATGATTAAGTATTGGCACTACTGAGCTGTATTCCTTAAAAGAAAGAGGCCAAGAAAGGAAAAAAATATAAACATACATTAAGTTCAACTTTGGATTCCATGAGACGAGGATGATCTGCACAGTCCACCAGAAAGACAATCCCATTAATAGCTGGGAGATAATTTTTCCAAACTCGACGTGCTAAAAGACAAAGTTTGTAGCTGCATCAATAAAAAATGCATATTTTGAAAATGAATAACCTAATGGTCTATATACTGGGCAAATCTTGACCAGGTCTCAATAACATTAGACTCCCTATGGATTCTGCAAGTCCTGGCCAGTATTAAGTCAGTCAGAAAAGAGGATGTAGGGCCAGCCCGGTGGCGCACTGGAGAGTGCACCGCTTGGAAGCGTGGCAGCGCTCCCGCCGAGGGTTCGGATCCCATGTGGAGACCGGTTCCCGCTCACTG
>NW_007738158.1:25964-37857 GCF_000696425.1 Galeopterus variegatus
TAAATAAATAAATAAATAAACTGCCTCACCCCTGGAGCCAGTTTAGTTTGCAATCTCTTTAAAGTTAAAACATCAGGATATAAATTACTTGTCCATACAACTTTAGTCCCAGCTAGTGTGTGCGTGTGCTGACACACTCATTACTCAGCCCTCAGGGGGACTAGGCCTGACAGGCAGTTGAAGCCCCCAGGCCAGTTACCTCAGCCTCCCATACTTAACCCAACATGCCCTTTAAATGCTATTTTTTTTTTCTTTTTTTTAAAAGATGACCGGTAAGGGGATCTTAACCCTTGACTTGGTGTTGTCAGCACCATGCTCACCCAGTGAGCTAACCGGCCATCCCTATATGGGATCCGAACCCGTGGCCTTGGTGTTATCAGCACCACACTCTCCCAAGTGAGCCACAGGCCAGCCCCTAAATGATATTTTTTGATTGTCACATGAAGTGATAAAGGGTGGGAAGTAGTGCTTTGACTATATTATAACTTCTAAGCCACTAATTTCTAGTCCTTGTAGTGGGATAAATAAGGACGCATCTCTATATCAGTTAATAATGGATACTTCTGAAGAGGGGGACTGGGAAGGAGAGTGATATTTTTTGATTGTCACATGAAGTGATAAAGTGTGGGAAGTAGTGCTTTGACTATATTATAACTTCTAAGCCACTAATTTCTAGTCCTTGCAGTGGGATAAATAAGGACGCAGGACGCATCTCTATATCAGTTAATAATGGATACTTCTGAAGAGGGGGACTGGGAAGGAGAGGCTGGGAGAACTTTCACTTTGACTTTCCATATTTCCATACTGAATGAGTTTGTTACATTGAGCCTGTACTGCTTTTTAAGTTAAAATTTAAAAGTTATACAAATAAAAAAGGGAACCTTCAGATGTACAGCACTTTGGTAAAATGGTGGCTACGATATTATGAAAAAGTGTTTCTGTTAAGTAAATTTTCCTTAAACAAACAAAACTAAGCTATATACATCCACACATTTCCCTTCCGACCTTAACAAAACCTGAAAGCTAAATTTATCCCACCAAATAATCTACAATTCCCAGTTCAGGTATCTAAAACCATCTGGTGTCTACTCCTCCTGCATTCTCCAGATGGTCTTAGTTCAGTGTTATCTTGTTCTGAATTTAAATTTGTAACCATGTACAAATCCTTTTGGAAGAAACATAGAAGACACTATATACCCATTCCTACCCAAATGAAAATACAAGCTCATTACAGAAAAAAAGAAAACAAGATAATTTATAATTCCTCCATCAAAACACACCCCCTTGTTAATGTTTTGCTATATTTTCTTCTAATCTTTTTTCTGTACAGGTATTTTATATGATTGTGATCATACTACATACATGATCACATTTTTTCAGGATATAAATATTAAATGAATAAAATAAATGTAATTATATGTTAATAAAATCATCAACTATAAAATTAGGCTGAACAATGAGAAATTAACAATATTCTGGTTTTTAAACTACATTTAAAAAAAACTATATCAGATTCAACCTAATAAAATGTTCCAAAAGGAGACTTCTCAACTCAATTTAATAACAAATGAGTAAATCTGACAGAATCAATAGTTTCTTTTCCCTACCTTCCCAAAATATTTATTCCCACATCTTAAATGTTTTATTCCTACACCTAAAGTTTTTCCAAATGTAAAATGAGTGTCCATCAGATAAAGATGAACATTCTGTATATCTCTAAGACACATGCAAGACAAAGAATCTGGGAACTAAACAGACATAGCCTGAGTAAGGCAAAAAGCACTTATGAGAAGAGCAAAAAGGTGTTACATGTCCCAAATTGGTATACAAAATAATAATTTAAATCAAAGTGGTCACTGTATTATTTTTGCAACTTTTGACAAGTTTGAAATTATTTACAAATTATAACTTAATTTCCTACATACTTACACTCCATTGAATAAAGAATACAAAAGAAGGCTGGCTGGCTAGCTCAGTTGGTTAGAGCATGGTGCTAATAACACCAAGGTCCAGGGTTTGATCCCTATTACCAGCCAGCCACCAAAAAAAGAATATAAAACAGACTTGATAACTAAATATACTATGTGATATTGTAGTGAAGCTGTTCAAGAGGAAAAAATGCTATACAGGGGATTACTGGGACAACTGACCAAAAAAAAGAATATATACTAAAGAGCAGATCAAAATAAAACTTCCTGGTTTCATAACTATTATGATTATATAAGGGAATATTCTTGTTCTAGGAAACAGTCTCTGGAGTATTAAAGAGTAAAGAAGCATGATGTACTTCCACATTGTTCAGAAAAAATAAATATTCACATGTATTATAAAGAGAAGGAGACTAATAAATCTAGGCAAAAGGTATAGGTAAATGGAGTTCTCTGTATTATGTATGCAACTTTTGACATGTTTGAAATTACTTGAAAACGATCAGTGAATAAAACAACTTCATTAAAGTAGTAAGACCCCAATCCTAAATGCAAATAATTTAAAAGGTAAAAATGACAATGCTTTAAAAAGGGTGGGGAGGCGTGTGCACAAAATGAACTATAAGTCAATACCATGCTTCCAGTGAATCATCTCTTACCTTGCTCATGCCCACCAAGATCAAAAGTTGTGAAAGTCATGCCAGCAATTGTCAGTTCTTCTGACGCTGAAAAATTGTCAAAAAAGAGGAAAGAAATAAACTTCTCCATCCAGCAAAGACCAACTACTAGTGCTATAAGCTAATACCAATGCAAATTTAATGAAGCTTTCATCTTGTAAAGAAAAGGATGCAAGGGTGAAAATGCTCTTAAACTATTCTAAAAGCCAAAAGTTTCTCCAAAGTATCTTCTGCTTCTTAGAAGTAGATGGGAAATGTATCCTATTACAGAACCAGTAAGAACAAATAGTGACAAACGTTCCAGAGAGTTAGATCTACCAGTATGCGACCCCAGTGTGTCCTACAGGGAACTTTTTCAAGTGAGCTGGCTTTTGGGACTTCAGTTAATAAAAGAACTGCATCAATTGGGGATTCATCCTCCAAGCCTGACATTGACCTTCAAAGATCAAAAGGTCACCTGGTATTTTCAAACCTACTCGGATGTAGTGTTGGAACATGTTGGCCCAATCTGTCATCTTTGAGCATGTGAAGAAGAGTGGTTTTGCCTGCATTGTCCAAACCCAGAAATACAAGTTTTCCAGATTTCTTGTAGAGCCCTAAAAGAGAAAAAAGTTTTTCACATAAATTTGCTCTCTACATTCCAAAGGTTGCTTATTTAAATATTTAAATTGTTGGGAAAAATGCACAAAGTTTGAAACCTATGATATATTTCAAGGAAATGGCTTTACCTAGGAACTGGAGCACACTGCTGAAGCCATTGTAGATCCATTCAAAGATGAAAGACATTATTAATGCTTACTACCTGTATAAAATATGAAAGTAGCAAACATTAGCTTTCTGAATGCCAGTACAGTTCTGGAGAAGTTAACTCTTATTCTCTTGCCCTGATGCATGTTTACAGTCTCATGTTTTTAGGCAAAAGAGAATAAAGTAAAGAAAATAAACTAATCTCTTTCCCTCTGGATACATATGGCTTTTGTACCCTGGAGGAAAGCCTATAGGATCTTCACATCTGCACAAATTCCTGGTTTCCTAATAGTCTTCAATCTATGATACTCAGAGAACTATGAGTTAAATACTTTCCTCTTCTACTGTGTGACTCACTCCTCCAGGCAGCTGCTCATTCACATTTCCTAGATGTACCACTGCTGTCTACCAGTTAGTAACATCTCCAGAAAATCATTCTCATCAATAATCTGGATCAAAATGCCACATAGATGCATTAAGTAGAAAATAAGAACAAAAACATGTTAACTGAATGAAAAGCATATTAACCTTGTAAACAGCTCTAAAAAACAAAGTCATCCAAAATCCTACTGTAAGGCACAAATTGTCCTGCTCCATTTACCAATGCTCTCTTCTTAAACAATATTTGTTTAATCCCTTTTGCAGATGTGTCTCAACTTATAAAGAGATGACATCATGAAGGGATAAGAAAAGAACCCTTTCATAATGTGATCAATTCCTGACCCATCCTACAAAAAAAAAAAAACCAACTTATTTTCTTAAAATAAGAATACTCATTTAGGATATAGCAGTAGGTTCCTAAACAAGCACATATCTTAGTACTAATATTGACATCACTTTTCCTATTGTTTTCCACAGGTCAAGACAAAACAAATGATGACCCAAGGCTACTAAAAGGTCTACTACATATCTTGGTAATAAGCAAGAGGACCTCTGAGTGATTTAAGAGGGGAGGATCTAGAGACTTTAAGGTTTCTCAGAGTCAGCATTTGCTGGTCACACTGAATTTTTACCTCAATATCTCAGATTTGGCAAAGAAAAAAGAAATATCCCCACTTTTACTCCTCTCCGTCAGCAGTGCATCTGAACACAAGGCTTTATACTAGATGTGACCAACTGCAATCAAACAAAACTTTCATGCACAGTAACTGGTAAAAGAGTTTACCCACAAAAACCCACCTATATTCTTCACCCAAAGAATGCTAGATGAAGAGGAAACTGCCAGTTTTTTATCAGGCCCGTGGCCTGACCTCTAAACTTTAGGTCCTGCTTAATGTTTACTTTTCATGGCTCTAAAAATGGACAGCCAAATAAAGATTGGGGATTTGGGTGGAAGTGGAAACTAAGCTTTATGAAAAGATATTAAATGAAGTTTTTTTTTTACCTTTTCAGTAACATTCAAATATATTTTAGCAGAAAGACAGACCACATTTAGTATATTAAATAATAGTTTTGTCTGGAAAATTAGTCTGTACTTTAAGAAGTCCAATAACTTAAATACATTTACAAAGTTCCTATGTTTAAGTTCCTATTTATTATAGGTAAGTAAAAGAACAATGTGCCTTTCCTCTGCAATGCCCCCAAACCAGACATCCTATCTTACTTTTCTCAGTCTACCCCTTGGAGAAGCACTGCTCACCTCCCCTCATTAAGGTCACTCCCACTCAATATTCATTTGTACTACACTGATTTGCAGTTAATACTTTACAGACTCTGTTTAAAATTTTACAACACTTTAGCAATATTCCCAACTAAATGAATTATGGGAAGGTGACAAGTGGAAAATTCCACACTTTAAAGAATTTTTCATGGTAATTGAACTACTTCGCTTTTACAATTTATTTTCCCTTGACATCTCTGCTTTAAAAGCCCTATAATTCTTCCCTCCAAGATGATGTATAGAGAGTGACTGAAGAGACTCTTCAGGTGAGTTAAAAAATAATAAAAATCCTTACTAGACCCAAAAAATTCAGTAGTACCACTACCCAAAGTTAGGGAAATGACTCTGATCTTAGTATGTGTACCAAACTCATCAGTAGTTTTACAGTGTATACAGTACCTGCACATACATCTCTTTTCATCCTATCAACCCTACCAGTAGGGGATCATCAGCTTCATTTAACAAGATGATGCTGACATTCCTAGGTTATCTAATTTATCCAACATTGCTCAGCTGAAAAAGTTAACACTGCCAGGATGTAAACCCTTGTCTTTTAACACCAAAGCCAAAGTTCTTCCTATTAGCACATAAAATACAAATCCACATTACAAAATTGCTTTTAAAAAAAACCCACAAAACTTCTTTAACCCACCAACTACACAGATGATCATCTTCAGTTTTCTTTATCTCATCACATCTTTTGGGTGGTATTTTAACTAGCATTCTATTTATTTTTTATTCTTCATCCACTCTACCACCTTATAGCAAGTTAAAGTACTCTAAAATTTTTTTTAAAAGATGACCGGTAAGGGGATCTTAACCCTTGACTTGGTGTTGTCAGCACCACGCTCAGCCAGTGAGCGAACCGGCCATCCCTATATGGGATCCGAACCCGGGGCCTTGGTGTTATCAGCACCGCACTCTCCCGAGTGAGCCACGGGCCGGCCCCAAAGTACTCTAAAATTTAAGGGCTCTAAAGTACCAACAAAAACACTGCTGACGTACCCAAAACGAAAACTTACTTCAGGACTGACTAATTCAAACAAATAGAAAGGAGGAGCACAAAACTGACCATCGGCCAGTTAAAAAGTTACGCATTACTTCTTACACATACTCAGACCAACTTTGTGACACCATTCCAGACAGATCTGGTAGTAGGTAGCTGGCTTTTAGCTAAGAAACTACTTAGCTGCGGGTTAAATGTCAAAGGTCAGCCCATGGCAAGTCTCCCTAAGGTCCCTGTCTCAATCTAAGCAGATGGCCTCAGGGTAAAGGAGAAAAGAGTAAAGAAGAATACTAACAGAAACAATTTAGGGCTGACCCTCGCAAGAGTGCTCCTGACCCCTCAGCTAGAATCGTGAAGAAAACACTAACCTGTGCCAAACGCACAAGAGGGAATTTTTCCGCGCACCGAGGAGAGAAGGAAAAAGGAGGAAGTGGAAACCGAAAATACGGGGTTCGACCCAGGACATGAGATGATAACAGAGAGCTGATGTGGGGGGAGACCTCGACTAGGAGCCTGTACACTTGATTTGAGAGGTCACACTTGCTCACCGCGGGGGGCCTGGAAAGCCTCAGTCCCTAAGTCTGTAAAACAAGGCTCCCGCGGGTTTCACGGAGGGCTGTGAAGATCATCCGAAACATGGGACGCGAAGCCGTTTCGTTAACGGGGGTGCACAGTACATCCGAGATAACTGTTATGTGGCCCAGAAGCTGCAAGACGCCCGAACGGAATGCAGGTGGGCTCCATACCCCAGAGACAGGCAGGGGACGGAGGTGACACGGCCGAGTCGGCCGGTCCCCGCCCAGAACCAGCCTCGCGGCCCCACAGAACCGCCTGCGTGTCACTTCCCCCACCCCCAGCACAACCGGGGCCAGCCTCCGCCCCGACCCTCCCCAACATCCATCCCAGCCCCCGGCTCCCCCCCGCTGCCGCGGCCCCCAGACTCACGGCCCTAGGGGCTCCACCGGAGGCGGAGAACGGCTCTGATCCTCCCTCAGAGATCACCGGCCAGCAACACCAGAGACCGCCAGCTACTCGCCGGATGTACGTCACATCCCCCTCCCCCGGACTTCCGGGCGCGTGCTTGCCTCCGCCCCTTCGTTAGCGCCACGCCACTCTGTCCCGGTGCCACCCAACCAGCGACTCAGGAAGCCGGGAGGCGGGCCTAGGCGTGACGAAAGTGCTAGGGGGCGGACCCGACTTGGCCCCGCCCACTCCCGTATGACTAGCAGGCCGCGCGAGACGTGGCAGCGCCGGGGCCCTGTGGGCGGGGCGGAATCCTGAATCCTCACCGCTTCATTGGACGTCCGGGGTCGGGGCTTCGAATCCTTCTGCGTTCCCAGACGCACCGGGGAAATCAGAAGTGGCGACCTACGGTTAGGTAGGTTCTAGGGAAGAAGAGTTGACCCCGGGGGCCGTCCATCTAAGGTGGATCCCACCAGTCACATTTTCTCTGCCCTGAGATACCCTGGGTTTTTTTTTTTTTTTTTAAGAAGAACAGCTAACAGTTGTTGAGCATTTATGTTCCAGGCAATGCACTGGGTACTTTGCACGCTTCTTGTCATTTAACCCTCATTACAGTCCTAAGAAGCAGATATTGTTATTATCTCCATTGTACAAATGAGAGAACAGAAGTTAAAAATAGTCTAATAACCAAACCCGAGTTCATACAGCTAAGAAGGGATAAAGCAACACATTGGACCCACTGTACTGTAACTTCACGTTCGTTTTCTCATTTAATGCTGAGGACAGCACTCTGAGATTGGCATTATTATTACTCCCATTTTACAGAAAAGATGAATGATGTTTTTGGATAGGAAAACTCAGTGTCATGAAGATCTTAATTCTCCTTAAGTAAAATTATAAATTTAACATAATCCCAGTAATAGTATTAATAGGATTAATAGGTCGTGTGTGTTTTTTAAACTAGCCTATTTGTTTCTAAAATTCATATGAAAAAATAAACATGACTAGTCCAGGAACAAATAGGCTCTGAGAAAGAAGAACACGGAGGGGGGAACTAGCACTGTCACATGCTAAAACTAATTATAGATCCTCAGTAATTAAAACTGGTGCACAAAAAGCCAAACAAAGCAATGGGATAGAACAAAGTATGGAAATATACCCAGGCACATGCAGAAATAGAATTAAAGTGGCACCTAGCACTCCAGCAATACTCCGAGGGGGGCTGGATGAGTTCACCACCTTCTCCCCTCCTTTCACCCTGTGGCTTTGGGGCATTGAGTTTGAATCCTACCTAGATTATTCTGAGGCTCCTCATAAGCTTTGGCTTGGAACCCCACTGTGTGCATCCTGGAGGCACAGAGCTGCCCCAGTGCAAGCTAACACATTGGATCACTTGGCTGTAGTAGGAACCTGGCTGCAAGAGGTGTGTGCGTTGGGGAAGGGGGAATCCAAACCACAAGGACAGCTTGCAGGACTTGAGATGAAGGAGGGAGCGCACAGGCAGATTCTCAGGAAAGCTGCAAACTCTAGTTCCAAACTGGCAGCCTTGAGGAAAGCCTCTAATATGAGAGATAGAGACAAACAGAAAAGAAAAAAATTAGAACAATTTGGAGAAAATAATCCCATGCCAGGAAAAGAAATATATTTTTAAAATAGAAAAGCAGTTATTTGATGTCTCCCTAGAAATAAAATATTGTAAACATGAAATAAGAACAGAATATTTTTTTAAAAAACAGAATTAAGTTAAGAGCTCCTAGAAAATAAATAATAGCAGATATAAAAACTAAATAGCAGTGTTGGATGATAAAGTTGAGAAAAATCCCGTATAAAGAATGTTTAAAGAACTACAACTCAACAACAACAGAAAATAATGATTAAAAAATGAGCAAAGGGTTTGAAAAGATATTTCTCCAAAGAAGATACACAAATGGCCAGCAAACATGAAAAGATACTCAATATCATTAGTCATCAGAGAAATGCAAATTAAAACCACAGTGAGATACCACCTAACACCCATTAGGATAGCATCTATCAAAAAATAAATAAGTAAATAACCAGTGTTGGCAAGGAGGTAGAGAAATTGCAACCCTTGTGTACTGTTGGCGGGAATGTAAAATGGTACAGTCATATGGAAAACAGTACGGGGGTTGCTCAAAAAACTGAAAATAGAATAACCATACGATCCAGTGATTCCATTTCTGGTTACATATCCAAAAGAAATGAAAGCAGGGTTTCAAAGAGATATTTGTACACTCCTGTTCATATCAGTATTATTCACAGTAGCCAAGAGGTGGAAGCAACCCAATTGTCCATTGACAGATGAATGGATAAACAAAATGTGGTACATACATACAATAGAATATTTTTCAGCTTTAAAAAGTAAGGAAATCCTGTTACATGCTGCAACATAGACGAACCTTAGGAACATTATGCTGAGTGAAATAATAAGCCAGTCACAAAAAGACAAATACTGTATGATTTCACTTATGTAAGTTCCTAGATTAGTCAAATTCCTAACGTCAGAAAGTGGAATGGTAGTTACCAGGGGCTGGCGGGGAGGACGGATGGGGAGTTATTGTTTAATGGGTACAGACTTTCACTTTTGCATGATGAAAGCGTTCTGTACAATAATGTGAATGTACTTAATGCTACTTAACTATACACTTAAAAATGATTAAGGGCGGGGAGGACGGATGGGGAGTTATTGTTTAATGGGTACAGACTTTCACTTTTGCATGATGAAAGAGTTCTGTACAATAATGTGAATGTACTTAATGCTACTTAACTATACACTTAAAAATGATTAAGATGGTAAATTTTAGGTTATGTGTATTTCTACCACAATGAAATTTTTTTTTTAAGGCACACACTTCTCTTGGCTTCTCCAGCACCTTCAACTTTCTGTGCTTGGTCTGTTTTGGCATCTCCATTTTTTGCAGGGTTATTCCCATCCTTGCCAGTGTAAGTTTTCCCTTTTTATTCTTTGGATTCCTTCTCTCCCTTCTTTGCAGGGGTCTGGGCTTGAGCTCTGCTTTTGGAGGAGCAGTTCTAGCAGATGACCTTGCAGCTCGCTGTGGTTTGTCCTTCACCTTGCCCTTATCTCCTTTAGCAATCCCCTTCAGCCTTTCTTTTGGGCTTGGTGGCAGTGGAGGTGGGACGCAGGTGCTGCTTGTGCGGATGCAGCCATATCCGGCTTTGGTCGATCCAGGGGTTGCTCTCGCTTCTTCTTGCTGCTCCACTTTTTAATGTGTGTGTTAGATGCATTAATTTGGTAAATGTAAACATTTAAAAATATTTAAATGTAGACTCTTGAAATATTTTAAGTATTCTATGACTTTTGTGACCCTGTTTTGACATGTCTTCGATTTGACAAGTACTTGGCATTTTAAGAAATTCAAGTATCCCAGTCCTTTCTAACTTCGCAAAGTATTAGCCTGAGAAAACCAAGGATGCTGGATTCTCTCCTGGGCTGTGCAACTGTTTCCACATACTCTCACATCGGGACCAAAGACCAGCAAAGGGGTCTTTAATTTTCTCATGGCCCAGACATATCACTGCTTTCCAGAATTCCTCACCCACCTCTCCTGGAGACAGGGCATCTGAATAGAACCTTAAGATTATTCAGGTCGAGCCGGCCCATGGCTCACTTGGGAGGGTGTGGTGCTGATAACACCAAGTCCATGGGTTTGGATTCCATATAGGGATGGCCGGTTAGCTCACTGGGTGAGCATGGTGCTAACAACACCAAGTCAAGGGTTAAGATCCCCTTACTGGTCATCTTTAAAATAAAATAAAATAATTTAAAAAATTTTTTTAAAGATTATTCGGGCCAAAGTCTCATGGACAGTAAGCTACCGCCCTGGAAGGGAAACGGACTTGCCCAAAGCTACACAGTGTGACGTTCTAGAGCCAGAACTCTGATCCAGGTTACTTCACCCAAGCTGCCTTTCCTGTTCCCTTTTTGTACCCCCACCACCTCTGGAAAGCCCCCTTCTCTCTGGCCACTGAGCAGGAAGCAGGGGAGGAGCTCCTTTGCGTGCTCTCCTTGGATTATCCTTGGGCAAGGAGCATAGCATTACCTCACAGAGTATAAGTGTTATATTAGATCATGTTTGTGAAGTGCTTAATATAGTGCCTGACCCGTAGGAACTCAGTATGCCCCCCTTTCCTTTATATTGGGAGGTCCTTCCTTCTTATGTAACTCATGTGTCTTCCCATCCTCACAGGTCACAGCAGCAATTGGGATTTAATTCACAGAAGGGTTTTTCCAGAAATATTTTCTGCTTTAATTGGTTGAGACCAAGCTGGTCTCTAGGGTACCAGGTAGGGTGACCAACTCATCTCGGTTTTCCCAGGACCAACTGGTTTTCACACTGAAAGTCCTGTATCATGGGAACCACTCAGTCTCTACTCCTGGGTAAACTGGACTGCAGAAATCTTCCTGCCTTAGCACACCAGGTGACCCCATCTGGTCTTCTTAAAGCAGGACAAAGGTCACAGAGGCTAACCTATGCTACTTCTGCCTGGTGTGCAGGGGAAAAAGAACCTGTGATAGTAATGAAATGCCATTGTACTAGCACAGTTGGGGGAGATAGGATATGATCTCTTTTGGTGCTAGGGTAATGGATGATTTGTATTTGCAACAGGATGCATACATGTATTAAAAGTTTAGTCATTGGACATTTACAAATGGTTAAGATGGTTAAAAAAGAAAGTCTAGTCATTGAAGACATTACAGCTAAAAGTACAGCTGGTGCAAAGATGCGTGTGTTCACATTACAGGGTTAATCCAACACCTAGAACATACTACATTGATAGTAATTGGAATAAATTAATAATAATTCCCAATTTAAAAGTATTGGCCAACTCAAGAAGCACTGAGGATGCAACAATAATAAATCTGTCTTTCCTC
>NW_007738158.1:38472-41762 GCF_000696425.1 Galeopterus variegatus
TTACAGCTAAAAGTACAGCTGGTGCAAAGATGCGTGTGTTCACATTACAGGGTTAATCCAACACCTAGAACATACTACATTGATAGTAATTGGAATAAATTAATAATAATTCCCAATTTAAAAGTATTGGCCAACTCAAGAAGCACTGAGGATGCAACAATAATAAATCTGTCTTTCCTCATGTTGCGGAAATTCTAACTACCTCCAGGCATGCAAAAAAGGAAAAGAAAAAAAAGCCCCTCAGAATGGAGTTCAATCCCTATTCCAGCCAGCCACCCAAAAATAAATAAATAAATAAATAAATAAAACAATGGTCAATACATGACATGATGCATTTGTCAAAATCCATACACCAGTACAACACAAAGAGTGAACTTTAATATATGAAAAATTTTTTAAATGCCATTTAGCCATCAGGGGATCCTAGGATGAATGCAGAATGTGACAAAATAATATAACTATATTACAAATGTGTTAACACTCTTACTGAAGGAGGTAGATAGAAAACATGCTGAACTAAGTAACTTTGGAAATGAGTGGAGTCTATAAGACTAAAGGCAAAAGGAACTGTACAGAAGCCCTGTACTATCGTTGATCAAGTTGTTTCCCACAGGGGTACAGGTCAACAATTTGGAAACCACTATACATGTTACTGGAATTTAGCAATTAAGCAAATAGACGCTATATGGTGGTAGAGGTTTCTCACTGTTAGAGTAGGAGGTTATAGATAAGCAAGGGGACAAGGCTAGAACGATCCACGTGGTAATGGATTAGCATTAGAGACATCAGTATGAACTCATGTTTAGTTTAATGTAGACAGAGATGCTTACACATGGCTTTATAGATACGTGTATATACATATATTAGTATACACATATGTATTTCCTTGCCAAGTCAGCTGAAAGACCCTAGAAGCAACAACTCAGCAGCAATGAGCACCCCTAGCACCCAGATCTTGGTTTCTAATACCATTCTCCACTAAAAGGAACTAAGGCTTCTTGGAGAAATGGCTGATTCTAGGGCTAGGTCAGGCAACATACAAGATGAGCTTGGTGCATCTTGTGCCAGAAAGTAAGTAGGTTCCCCCCTGCACCCAAAATCCACCCAGAATGAGGGGGTATGTCAAAGGGACAAGCATCTGAAAGAGCTCTGATGGCCAAAGCTGGAATAATTTAAGCAACAAAATAAATAAGGTAGTTTTGGATTATAACCCAAAGTATGAAATAAATATCCATGAGTACCTACAAGCATAGATAAATGACTAAATAAATAAATAAGGGGGGGACTATAGACATATCTTCCACGTAGAAGATGTGTCTATTAATAACATTTATTAAATATTGTAATTAATTAATGTAGATACTCCCCCCTCAAACATGGCTGTATATAGTGACTTCCTACCAAAGAGTACATACAGTATGGAGGGGGTGGAATATCTTTACAGCAAAGAAACTGACAAACGCTATCACAACCAGGCAATAAAGCTTAGCATCTACAGGGATAAGTCATGTTGATAGTATGTGCCTTCATGTGATGTGATGAGAATGTCACTTTATTGCTATGATCTTCCTCCCCAAAACACATAACTCCAGTCTAATCATGAGAAAAACATCAGACAAATCCCAACTGAGAGACAATTTACAAAACACCTGACTAGTACTCCTCAAAACTGTCAAGGTCATCAAAACCAAGGAAAGTCTGAGAAATTATCACAAGTTAGAGGAGCCTAAGGAGACATGGCAACTAAACATAATGGGGTATCCTAGATGGGTTCCTGACACAGGAAAAGACATTAGGTGAAAACTAAGGAAATCTGAACAAAGATGGGCCTAACTTAATAATAATGTGTCAATATTGACTCATTAATTGTAATAAATGTATCATAGTAACATAAGATGGAAGTAATAGGAAAATGGGATATGGGATATGTGGGAACTTTCTGCACTATTTTTGAAATTTTTCTTTAAACCTAAAAATGTTTTAAGAGTAAAATTTTACAAATAAATAAAATTACTTCTGTCCCACCCTTCCCCCACAAAGAACCTGCATTCAGAGGGTGGGGACTGTCAAGGGGCAAGGACAGAGCAGAGGAGCATAGGCAAGCAAAAAAAAAAAAAACAGATTGAAAGAGAATGAGAGAAACAGAAATGTGTGATGGTGTTTACACATTTATGTTAAATTATGACTATGACGATGTATGTAATTATATCAATTTTTGGAAAATGGATTCTGAAGTCAGACAGCCTGGGTTTGAATCCCAGTTCTCCCACTTACTATCTCTGTAACTTTGGGTGATTTATTTAATCTTCTTTGCATAAAATTGATAATAACAATGTCTCCTTCATTACAGTGTCTCCAGTGGCCAGCACAGTTCCAAGCAGATAGTAGGTGCCAAATGAAGTTCAATCAATAATTGACTATGTGAATAAATGAATGAACACATGATTTTTATGGAGATTAAATAAGATTATAAAATCTTAGTTTCCTAGTGCATACATTCAATAAATGGGCTTTTTTGTTTTTTTCTTTTTGGCAGCTGGCCAGTACAGGGACTGAACCCTGGACCTTGGTGTTATCAGCACCATGCTCTCACCAACTGAGCTAACTGGCCAGCCTGAGTAAATGCTGAGTATTATCATCAACATCCTTTGGCATTCCTTCCTGCCTCTACAGCTTTGCCCAGACTATCTTCTCTGATGGCCTGTCTACTCCTCCACCTTGTTGCTCAAGACTCAGGTCACGCAAAACCTCTATAATCAAATATAACCTTGATCTAATCATGATGAAACACATCAGGGAGACCTAAGTTCAGAGACGTTCTATAAAATACCTCATCAGTGTCCTCAAAACTGTCAAAATTATCACAAACAAGAAAAATCTGAGACACTACCAGTATAGAAAAGCCTAAGAAAACATGAAAACTAACTCTAATGTTATACCCTGGATGCATTCCAAGAACAGAAAAGGGACATTAGGTAAAAACTAAGAAAGTTAAAATAAAGTGTGGTCTTTAGAGAATAATAATGTATCAATACTGGTTGTGACAAATGTACCATTATAATGGTAACAATAGGAAAACCTGGGCGTAAGGTATATGGGAAATCTCAGTAATATTCTTGCAATTTTTCTGTAAATGTAAAATAATTCTAAAATAAAAAGCTGATTTAATGTCCAAAGTCCTGCCTGCTTTCTACAAAAAACTTCTAGAAAATTTCGTGCATTTGTTTGCTTCCATACCTTTAGATCTTTCTATAATCTCTCCTTATGTTTCAGACTCTAGTTTCTCTCTC
>NW_007738158.1:42544-44158 GCF_000696425.1 Galeopterus variegatus
TATTACAGTTTGTTGCTCACAGAAGGGCTCTCATGCTTTTCTACAGACATTACTTCATTACCATCATCTTGCTAATTGTAATCCAAGACATTTGCTCTCTCTCTATCTCTCTAAAAATAATTCAAACTGATGATAGTAATCAGGACTCTGAAGAGTGCTGTATTCATTCATTAAAATATACATTACGATATGAATGGGGGAACTCTTGGTATAAAATTAAATCATTCTTTTACTCTATTTCACTTTAAGCCACTCTACCTAGAGAAGTCATACAATTATTCAATCAAATAAGTTCCCTTAAGCAACTAAAATGAGATTTGCATTGAAGGGATACAGAAAGTTGTACAAGCTAGTTATGGTCTCTGCCTTCATGGAGGTCAGTTAGAAGGCCATACTAAAAACATTTCATAAAAGAGTAAACAATGCAAGACAGTGTGCAAATGAGTCAGAATTTGAGTGACAGTCCATAGCATTCATTATGTGCTTTTGTTTGTTTGTTGAGAGACAAAGTCCCACTGCCACCCTGATCGACTGAGGGCTGGAGTTTATATAGGTAAATGTATTGGGGAAACAGGATGTCTTCAAGTGTGATGGGCAGCTGCTTCCTCCTGAGATTCCCTGTGGCTGGGGTTTGGCATTGAAGAGGTCTACAGTCTTGCCATGGCTCCAGGGTGAGCTTAGAGACTGAGCTGATGACCACACCCAGAGGCTGCCTGGCAGGACTGGAGAGTGGGCATTTCAGGGATTCATTTCAGTAAACCTCTGGTGATGTGGACCTGCAGGTTTGTGAAGGTTGGGTTCCTTTCAGAGTAGGTTTGATGTCAGCTCCTCTAGAGCCTGGCTCCTTCCTGACTGGATTCCAGCGGAGTTGGGGCTTCCTGGGGCTGGTACCTAATTGAGGGATGATCTTCTTGAGAGCATGCCTGGGGTTCTAGACAGGAGCCAAGGGCAGCCTCCTCTGCCCAGAAGCAGGCAAGAAACAGAGCTCATTATGTGTTTCAAAGTCAGGGGAGGCTACGTGAAAAAAATATAATATCAACTATAAATAAAAATGGTACTTCTAGATAAGGGGAGTAGAATGAATATAAGTAGAACATGAAATGAATCAGGATGTTTGTGAGATATCAAGGCTGTTCTGAGGCAACATATTTTTCTTTAAAAACATTAAGAGATAAAGTTGGTGTCACTAGGTAGGTAGGACTTGGATGTCGATAAAAATTGGACTTTGAAAGCCATGCATAGTAGTTTAGTTTTAATGAAACTTAACTCATTTTTTTTCTTCCAGCTTTACTAAGGTATAATTGATATGCAAAAGAAAACTGCACACATTTAATGAATACAATTTAATAAGTTTGGAAATATGCATATACATGTGATTCCATCTCCACCCTTGGGTAATAACCATATCTACTACCTCCAAAAGATTCTTTGTGTCGTTTTACTTTTGTTGTGTGTGTACGTGTGTAGGTGTGTGTGTACTAACAACTCTTAACCTGAGATCTACCCCCTTAAATATTTAAGTGCACGGGCTTTTCAAGATGACGGTAGCTGCAGCGGTTGGCGCTGAGTAGCTGAGGTGGAAAAGGCGGCCATTGGGCCTTAGGCAGCTGGGAA
>NW_007738158.1:44991-46548 GCF_000696425.1 Galeopterus variegatus
GTCTCTTAAGGGAGGACCGCTGCTGGTGGCTGGTCATGGGGGCTGACCGCCACTTTGCCCCTGGCAGGAGAGGCTGCCTTGTTTACAGGCAACAGCTTTGCAGTGTGGAGCAGGAAAAGAACTGTTTCTTAGCTGCAAAAGCGAGTTTCTAAACAGGGAACAGGGGGCCAGGGCTGCTGTTGATGCTGCCAGGATCCCGGAGGCCAGGGCCACGCTGAAGGTGGCCAGCTGCCCTATTCAGGATTCGAGGTTTCAGGCCGGCATAAAAGAAGATTCCTGGGAGCGCCCGATCCACGCTGTGGGACTCAGTGAGCAGCCCGAGGTGGTGGCGGCAGCCGGGAATGGTGACGAGGCAGAGGCGGAGAGGGAACCGCCCAGCTGGCCCAGCCCCATGAGTGACCCCCGGCCCGGCCCTGCTCGCGGGGCGGACGCCCGCCCGGCTTCCATCTGCCCCACTGACCACTCACCGGCCCGGGGCTGCCTCCATTTTCTCAGGTGGTGGTGGCTCCGCCCCGGCTCGGCCAGGCCTGTCCTCCTCCCCCGGCTCAGCTCCTCACTGAGCCTTCCCACTTGCTTGCCCCAGTGCGGGGCTTCCCGGGGCCTGCGGGCTGGCCTCCCCTCCCACTCCCTCCACAGTTCTCTGGTGAGGCTGGTGGCGTGGGGTGACCCAGCCAGCATTGGGAGGGCAGGGAAGTGTGAGCTGAGCCGACTGTCACTCCACCACACCCTGGGCTCCGGCCCCCAGTAAACTTCCTGTTCTGGGGAGGCAGATACCATCTCTGCGACCACCAGTTCGGAAAGACACCTAACCAATTTCTGGTTAGGAATAGTGTGGTCGGAGCATTCCTGAGTTCGTTTGAACCTGCCGGAGAGCTGACTGCAGGCGGGCACTGGAATCGGTCCACGCTGGGGGGATTCAAAGGTGAACCGTGTGCGGCAGGCTCCTCCCCCGAGGAGCTCACACTCTGGTGTGGGAGATAAGACAAGTACACAAATAACCGCGATACCAGGAGGAAGGTGATAAGCCCCGAGAAAGATCTACACAGTGATACAAAGGCACCCAGAGCAACCGGTCGTCTGCACCTAGCAGAAACCTGGAAGACTTCCTGGGCGAGGCAGTGCCGAGCAGGGTCGTGAAGGCCCGGCTGATAGTCGAGGGTTGCAGAAGACACATCCCAGCCCAGCCTAGTGTGCACAGAGCAGGGAGACATCCAGCTAGGGAGGCGGAGACTCAGCAGAAAACACACAGCCTGCGGGGCCACCACTGCAAGATCCAGCAGCCCAGCCTAGTGCACACAGAGTGGGGAGACGTCTGGCTAGGGAGGCGGAGACTTGACAGAAACCACACAACCATTTGGGCCGCCACTGCGTGATCCAGCAGCCCAGGCCAGAGCGCACGGAACAGGGAGAAGTCCTGCACGGGAAGTGGAAGCTCAGCAGAGGCCACACAACCTGCGGTACCGCCCCATGATCCAGCAGCCCAGCAGAGTCCAAGCTGACCAGAGAGGTGGTGCCCCAGAGAGGCCCCAAGACCCGAGGCAACCACACACACAAGGC
>NW_007738159.1:0-16795 GCF_000696425.1 Galeopterus variegatus
TCTCCTTAAGAAAAATTAATTTCTAACCTTTTCTAAGGTTTTAGCATTGCATTTCATATTCTTCTATTTGTCTCCTATTGTTTGTAGTGTTTAAGCCTAATCTGCCTAATAGGAAGATTACAAATTTTTAGAGATGAGGCATTCAAAAGATTCAGACTGAATTAAAGAATAATCTTAAACTTAATTAACTACATTACCTCAAAATTTATTTCCCCAGTTAACTATTTTATTATTTCTGTATAACTATATCAAAACTAGATGTAATCTGTTGTGTGATCATTACACAATCTACTGGAAATGTGATATGAATATGTTAATAATTCAGGGGACTTTTCCCCACAAAGATGATGCATGCTGTGGATGAGTATCACGGAGTTGACACAGATTGAAACAGCTACCATTTAAAGTGACAGCAGAATTCCAGTTATATGAATCTCATTAATTATATGATAATCAAGAAAAAGCACCAAATTAACCTTAACCATTCTACAGTTTCTAATGTTATGACACCCTGAATACAGTCTTAGCAGTCTGTGTATGCTACTGATTTACACAGAACCAATGCTTGTTTGTTTTTTTATTAAAATAAAACCAGTTCAATTCTATTCTTTTATGAAATTTACCTCAAATTGACAGATTTGGAACTTTTTAAAAATCACTGGAGGGCTGGCTGGTTAGCTCAGTTGGTTAGAGCATGGTGCTGATAACACCAAGGTCAAGGGTTCATATCCCCTTACCAACCAGCCACCAAAAACTAAAAAGACAATAAATAAATAAACTAGAAATACTTTAAAACCCAAGTGGATTTGGGGGCTTTTTGGTTTCCTTGATATAAATTTATGAGAAATGTTATTTTCAATAATTTAGAATTTTTAATTCTAAATTAATCTTCAGTCTTTAGCTGAAGATTAAATCTTAATATTTTCTTCCCAGCTAACATTTCTAGTTAGAAATCATTTATAATTTAAAGTATCTGTGATCTGTACTAAGGAAACAATTTCATACTATAAAAAATATACATGCAAAGTTGTTTATCGCATTACTTTGTAAAATACAAAGTTGAATACAACTTCAATTTCTTAAAGTAAAGTAAATATTATAAATATTAAACTGGATGTAATATTACAGAATTTAAAAGATTCTGTAGCAATGAAAAATGCTTGTGTTAATTTTTTTAAAAGCAGGGCATAAAATTGTATGTATGTTATAATTACTAATATGTACAAAAGGATTACCCAGAGGTGGGTGATTGGGGAGACTTAAAGAAGAGACTCCAAATGTTAGCAATGGTTGTGTTCCATTTATGGATTTTGGGAGATAATTTTCTCCCTTTCTTTATTTCCAAACTGAAGATTGTTTTGTTACTTTTTAATTTATAATTTAAAATACTATTAGTAATAATACATACTCTGTAAACTATGCTAGTAATAAACTAAATTTACTAATTAGTTTTTACTTTTAGGTACTTAAAGTAACCTAAAATTGTGTTATCTACACAATATTTGTAAAGATGCAGATAATATTAACTCACACATCTTTATCTGACTTGCAAAAAAAGGTAGACCACCACCCTGTCTATTGTACTAGTTCTTAAATTTCCCTATTCTACTTGTTCTTCTATGTATTTCTTTAGATCCATCTTCAATTCATTAAGTATATGGATGGGTCAAGACCTGGCAAATGGGAGAAATCTAGTCTACTGTTGGGAAAATAGAATAGTTTGGTCAGACCCCCTCACCTCAGGTCCAGTTGGGTGTGGTGCAGCACATTATTTGTAAACAAATTGTGTGTGTGGATGGAGTTAGTGCACATGTGCACCCATGTACCTTTTTAGTTTGTTGCTATTGTCTGTTCTTCAGAGTTTGTGAAGAAGTGCTGGCCAGCAGAGAGCTCATGTCTAAAAAAAGAGAGCATGTTTACTTTGCTGGCAGCTGCTCAGTTTTTATTTGGACTTTGCCAGTAGCAGTTGAGTTTCTGAGTTTCTCTTTGGACTGCCTAGCTCTAAGACATGTGTGTGCTTAATAAAGACTACTCCTTCTTCAACCAAGGCTCCCAGGACCTTTCTTCTGGTTACCTAGCTCATAGACCTGCATGTGAAGGGTTTGTGACCCAGTCTGGACAATGGGCTTGAGGGGTCTGTGAGCTCCAGACCCAGCCCTAGCTCTACATCTACCCTTAGAATTTTTTCTCCATGCATGCATATGCTAATAAAAAAATCATCTTTTGGGGGAACTTAAATGCGTTTTAAGCACAGCACCAAATATTTAAATTTATTATCCTCCATGCATACCTATGAAATGGGTTTTATTGTCCTTGTTTTATATATGAGAAAACTGAATGTCACAACATTCAGTATGTTAGCATTCACATAAGCTGCTGAGTTTGGTAAAGTACCTGTGCTCTCAACTGTAGCTATTGTTCTTTACTACACAAACCCTCATTTTAATCTTTTCTATGTAAGTCTCTAGTCTACTGCAGAAGTTCCCTGCAGAAAGTGAGGAAGGTAGTCTGAACATTTCTTAAACAGAGTGTCAACCAGTCATCCTGTTTTCAGCCCCACCTTCTCCCCCACTTTCACAGGTACCTAGTGCCAATAATTTCTGAGCCTTTGGAAATCTACAGTGTGAAATCAGGTTTTCACTGGCTTTTCTCACCGCCAGTTTAGGATTCAGCTTCTTTGGGTCTACTGAGTGAGATGTTCAGCTTTTAAAATATTACTCTTGTCTTCTTGTCTTCTCTCTTTCTCTAGCGCTCTCTCTCTCTCTCTCTCCCCCCCACCTCCCTCCCTCCCTCCCTTAAATATTTTATTGTAAAATATAATGTGCACACCAAAAGGTAATACATGTATATATATATATACACACACACACACACATATACACATACATACACATACATATATATATTATAATAGGCAAAATAGTGCCCCCCTTTCACCAAAAATGTCCAAGTCCTAATCACCAGAACCTGTGAATATATTGCCTTACATGGTAAAAAAAAAAGGACTTCAGAAATGTGGTTAAGAATCTTGAGATGGGGAGTCTATTCTGGATTATCTGAGTTGGCACAATAGAATTACAAGGTTGCTTAAAAGTAGAGGAAGGAGGCAAAAGAGGAGGTCAGAATAACACTATGTGAGAAGCTATTGCTGGCTTTGAAGATGGAAAAGGGGACCATGAGTCAAGGAAAAGAGAAACTGGAAAAGAGAAGAAAACAGATTCTCTAGAGCCTCCAGAAATGAATGAAGCCCTGTTGACATCTTTATTTTAGCACGGTGGGACCTATGTTGGACTTTCAACCCACAGAAAAGGAGTTTGTGTTGTTTTAAGTCAATAAGTCTGTGATAATTTTGTACAGCAGCAATAGCAAATTAATACAGCACAATATTATAATAATTCAAAAGTTAATACCCAAGTAACCATCATCCAACTCAAAAAATATATATACTGCCAAGCCCTTAGCAGTATTGCTGCCTCCTCCCATATTCCAGCATGCAACCTTTCTTCCCTGCAGCCCCTTTGCACTAGATGTACCCATTGTCTTGACATTTATGTTATAAGGTTATAAAGCAATTCCTTGCTTTTCTTTATATTCTTTTGTGTCTTCTTCCTTTAGCTGAACATTGTTTCTATATGATTCATGCATGTTGTGTATAATTCAGTAATTGTAATTACTGCTTTTTTCCTTAAAGCCTATTTCGTCTGATATAATTACAGCTATACCAGCTTTCTTTTGGTTAGTGTTTAGTGTTTACATTCTATTTAATTTTTCCAACTTTTTCTTTTCAAACTTTCTGTATCTTTGTTTTATTATGTCTAACTTTTAAACAGTGTATCAGTAGACTTTTTAAGCAAAAAAGATACCAGAAAGCTTGTTCTCCCTACCTGCACACACACAAGGAGGCCATGTGAGCACATGATGAAATGGCACCATCTACAAGCCAAGGGAGGAGACCTCAGAATAAAACCTACCTTGCTAGCACCTTGTTCTTGGGCTTTCCAGCCTCCAAAACTGTGAGAAATAAATGTCAGTTGTTTAAGCCACCCACACTGTCGGGCAGCCTTAGCTAAGGCATGAATCTAGTCAATTTAGTTAAGCCTCTAGGTCTAGCTACCAGTTCACAGGAAATCTGGAGAAAAGAGGAAAACTTTAAAGAGCAATCATCCAAATCCAGAATGGAGAATATTCTGAGGGACAAATACCCAGTTTCTTCAACAACTCATTGGAAGAAAAAAAAGTGGGATTTGGGATGGTAGGCATGGTGGAGAACACTGTCACAGAATAAAAGGACACAGAATAAAAGTGCCGAAGAAACAAATTCAAATGTAATGTGTGGGTCTTGTTTTGATGCTGATTCTAATAAACCAAGTAAAAGGACACTTGGGAGACAACCTGGGAAATTTGAATATGACATATGCATCAGATGTTATTAAGGAATTATTATTAATTTTGTTAGATGTGATAGTTGCATGGGAGTAAAGTTTTAAAAAGTCCTTATCATTAAAGACACATACTGAAATATTTATAGATAAAATGACATAATGTCTATAATTAGCTATAAAATACTATACTGCAGCAAAAAGAAAATAAAGGTAGGAAATAGATATAGAATGATTGTTAAAATGGTGGTAATTGCTGGAGCTAGATAATGGGTACTAGACAATAAACTATTCTTTCTGTATGATTGGGAGTTTTTAACATAATTGAAATTTTCTATTACAGAATGTCATATTTACCAATAACTCTATTCTCTTACTAAAAATAACTTCTGGGATTCTATTAGTTTGGTATTGGAGCTGTAACAAATTACCACAAATTTAGAGTAGTACAGAACAACACAAATTTATTATCTTAGAGTTCTGAGATCAGATGTCCTAAAATCAAGGTGTCAGCAAAGATGTATTCCCTCTGGAGGCTCTAGGAAAAAAACCATTTCCTTGGCTTTTCTAGTTTCTAGAGGCTACCTGAAGTTCTTGGCTCATAATCCTTCTTCCATCCTCCAGGCCAATAGTATAGCATCTTCAATCTCCCAGTCTCTCTCTCTCTCTCTCTCTCATTCCCTCTCTCCCTCCTTCTCTTTTTCCTGTCTTATCTCCTTTTATGACTCTGTCCTTCCTGCCTCCCTCTTCTAAGAACTCTTGTAATATATTAGGCACACTCAAATAATGTCTCTCTCTCTCATTCCCTCTCTCCCTCCTTCTCTTTTTCCTGTCTTATCTCCTTTTATGACCCTGTCCTTCCTGCCTCCCTCTTCTAAGAACTCTTGTAATATATTAGGCACACTCAAATAATGCAGGATAATCTCCCCATCTCTGGATCCTTAACTTAATCACACTTGCAAAGTCCTTTTGCCATTTAAGGTAGCATATTAACACTTCTTGGGAGTTAGGACATGTATATTTTGGGGAGACCATTATTTGGCCTACTATAGGGACTTATATGCTACATTTATTTTATTTTATTTCTACATATTTTTTTAAATCCCCCAAAGTTATTATTGCTTTGTACAGTCACTTTTTTTTCAGATTCACTGTCTATATGCCACTTTTTTGGTCTTCATTTCTTCTAGCATCTAACGATTCTTAAGAAAGATAGCATGGTCCAGTGGCAAGAGCTATCATCTCTGAGACAGAATCTGGATTACCAAAACCTGAATGACCTCGGAAAAAGGTCATTTAAGTTCACAGTATTATGGTTTCTTAATCTATAAAATGGGGATAATATTTATCCTGTATACCTAAAATTAATATAATGAATGTAATGTTATATTTCAATTAGATTCACAAATATTTGAATGTCCTCTTATACCCCAAGCATTGTTCTAGATACAATAAAAAAAGATGTGCATAGACTCTAACTTCATGAAATTTATAATAGATTAATGAGGATGACAACTCACAAAAGTATGATGAATATTACGAAAGGCTTCTAGGAGAGCTGTAGAGCAAGGGGATTTAACTATGAAGAGAGTATCCTGAGGAGCCAAGGCCTAGGAAGAGTGGGAGAATGTCTAAAGAGTTATCAATTTGGCTGCCTACAGAAATAAAAATAGCAAGCAGAATATGCTTCAGTGATTTTCAGAGTGTTTTTAAAAAAATAGTTGCCAATATTTAAGAACTTTGGGAGTCCAGAAAAAAAATCAGATTTCTGGATTTCTTGAAAAATTTGAGGATCTAACACCTGGCAGCAATCAGCTGAACCAGGTAGCAGCTGCTTTCATTAGATTGTGTTTTGCAATTTGCCACAGCTACCACCACTGTCAACTGTATTATAACCAACCTTTTCATATTACTTTAATCTGCTTCTGTCTGTATTTGGGTTTTCAATATCTGATCTAGACAGAAGATTGGACACCGAAGAACTGACGTAAATCCTGTGTGGCTGGAACATAGAAACAGATTAATCAGAGTTGGAGCTGAAGCTGCAGTAGTAAGTAGGTGCCTAATAGAAATGGGAAAAAACAAACAAACAGTGTTTTCCTACTTTCACACACTAAGTCAATACAGTACAGAATGCTTCTGTGACTGAAATGGGTGAGGGGTTTTGCCCACATACCAAGTAACTCTCCAGTGGGCACTAGCTGGGTGTGCTATAATTGAATTTAACTCTGACACTACCTACCTGGAAACAGCATGAGATCCCAGATACCATAGGTTAAGGGCTCAGTCCTGCAAGAGTGCCCTCACTTCAGCTGCCAAACACAAGCCCCAGATTATGGCCTTTAGTTCTGACTGATGAGCTATAAGTCTGGGTTCCCATGACCCCCTCTTTGGCTTCAGTTAATTTGCTAGAGCAGCTCACAGTACTCAGGGATACACTCTCCTTATATTTTCCCATTTGTTGTAAAGGATATTACAAAAGATACAGATTTTCAGCCAGATAGAAAAGATGCATAGGGCCAGGTATGTGGGAGTTTCTGTGTCCTTTATGGGCATGCCACCCTCCAGACACCTCCATGTGCTCAGCTACCCAGGAACTTTCTGAACCCAGTCCTTTTGGGTTTTTAGGGAGCTTTCATAACATAGGAATAATTGATTAAATAATTGCTCATTGACAACCAACTTAACTTTCAGTCCCTCTACCCTCCTCTGAACTCAGAGGGTAGGACTGAAAGTTCCAACCCTTGAATCACATGGTTGGTTCTCCTGGCAACCAGCCCCCCACCCCAAGGCTATCCAGGAGCCCCAGCCATCAGTCATCTCATTCGTATACAAAAAAACCACTTATCACTTAAGAGATTCCAAGGTTTTTAGGAGCTGTGTGCCAGGAGATGAGGATGAAGACCAAATACATATTTCCCAGTGTCACAGATGTGGTGGGCCTGGTAAGCCTTAGGTAAATGGATGACCCAAGGAGATTTAAACAAGGAATTACATGCTTATATTTGAGTTTTAAAAATACTTCTCTGTATGCAGTGTGAAAGTGGATTGCAAAAGGTATTTGGAAAACTGAAGACTGAAAAGTATCAATTTGGCTAATGTCAAATTTCAGATGAAAACCAAAAATGAATTTTAAATTTTGTGCAGAATAGCCTCTACTCTGATTTTAAAAAAAAAAAAAAAAAGGGCATTGCAACCTTTAACTTTTTTTAAAGATAATGAAAGTCATATCTTGAAAAAACATTGACCAAAGTTATTCTAACACGAAGGGGAAAAAACTTTCATAGGAAATGAAAAAACAGACGATAAAACCTGAGTGATAAAAGTTTCCTGTATGTGACAGAAAAGTCTTTCCCTTGCTCAATATTGTACATCCTAGTATTATTCAAATAAACCTAAACTCAAACAGACACACTAAAAACATTATAACCCAGAATGACCCATGAGGCTTATTTCCTGTTAAAGTCTATCCCTGGCTCTGCTCTATAATTCTATTTGAAAACATTTCAGCCATGATTCATCCTGTCAGTCTGCCAGTGGTCTTCCCTACTGAGCAAGTGGCATGTACTTCACGTACTTCAGTAAGAACTCAATTGAAAACTTTGCTCAGATTGTCCCAGTTACCTTATTTGCTTCTTAAAAAGGTGACACTTTTTTTTATCAGTACTAACATGCCTCTCTAAGACTACATACCACATGACAAACAGTAAAAGATAATTTAAAAATGCACGGGAACATTATCAAGGTCAATGACTTTGACCTGCATTTGGGGGACGTGGCCTCCTTCAGTGAGGCCCACTGCCTGGGATCTGTGTGGAGCCTGCCTCTGGTGTCCAGGGTGAGCTGCTGCCTTCCAGACCCAGCCTGCACTGGTTGGCACCATGGCATATCTGACAGTACCCCACAGTCCTCTTTTTTTGGTGATTCTTGTGTGTGTGGAGCCTGCCTCTGGTGTCCAGGGTGAGCTGCTGCCTTCCAGACCCAGCCTGCACTGGCTGGCACCATGGCATATCTGACAGTACCCCACAGTCCTCTTTTTTTGGTGATTCTTGTGTCCTATTATATTCTTGAGATTTTACTCAAGACCATTATTTCATTATTATAGTCTCACTTTACTCTCTGCCATCCCCACCTCCACCTCAAGGCTCAGATCTGAAGTCCATAAAGAGCTGAGCTAAAGTAATAATAACTAAAATGTATTGAGTCATTATATGTCAGAAGCTGTTCAAAGTGCTTTACGTGTATTAATTCTCACAATAACCCTATCAGATAAGTAAGACAGTTAATCCTTTTTACAAATAAGGACACTGGGCCATGTGGTTGTTAAGTAACTAGCCTATGGCCAAAGCTAGTGGCAGTAAAGTTGGAATTTGAACACTTACTATTAACCATCACGCTGTAGCTCTGAGCCTATATTTTTTTAACTTCTACACTATAAATATTCTGCTGTACTTGCATTCACCTTTTTTCAGTAATAGTTAATGTACTTTATTGGATGTGCCCTTTTCTATACTTTAGTCTACCATGAAAATAGGCCCCTGGTGGACACACCCTATGAGTCCCAGCAGATGTAACTGGAGAGCAGTAACCCCGACTTAAGCTGAGGCTGGGATCCCTATTTTCGTCAACTCCTGGGCAACAGCGACCCTTCAGCTCTTCCTTGTCCTTCCCTCATCTTCATCAAGTCAGATGATTGAGAACTTGACTTCTTGCTTCTCCTAATTAATGTCCATATTGTAGGTAACATTCTTTCCTCAACGGGGCATGAGTCACAGCAGACAGCAAATAAGGAATCCTCCCTTTTCATTGGGTCAGAAACTAGAAAGAAAAGGAAAACCTCTTCTCCACACAAGTATCTTATGGAGCCTTGGCTGGAAGCAAGACGAAGATTCAAATTTCCCGGGTGCAACTCAAGATCTATTTTTTAAAGCCAAATCCATGGAGTCATCTCTTGAACTGTCCTTTTCATTGACCCTCTCACTTTCATATAGCAGCACATCCTAACTCTAAGTTGTTGAATTCACCCATTTCCCTCCGTACTCATCTTCTGTAATGTTGCAAAGGACACTGTCATCTCTCACTTGAATTACTGAAAACACATTTTACCTGGTTTCCCAGAGTCTCACCCACTCCCCATTTCTCTTTTACTTTTCACACTCTAGCCATAGAATCTTTGCAAAATGCAAATCTAGTCAAATTACCTCCAGGCATAAAATCTTTCCATGACTCTGCATTGCTCTTAGATAAGTTAAAAGGCTTCAACATTGCTCTCAATGACGTGGCCCTGGTTTATCTTTCCAAATTCGTCTTTCATCATCCATCCTAAATATGGTCCTTCTTTCTGTTCCATCCCAGCACTTGTAACTTCTCTTTGATTTGCTAAGGTAATATGTATTTTTTCTTGCCTACTGGTGTTTCCACGCTTTTTCCTCACACCTCTCATTGTCCCTTCTCCTTTGCCAGGCTAACCCCTCCGTATTTCGTGTGCTTCCATGTCACCCTGTACTTCCCCATTGTTTTCGTGGATGGTTGCATTTTAATTGTTATTGCTTGTATAGTCTGTATCTCTGGATAAACCTTTTTTTTTTTTTTTTTTTTTTGCTCAGGATTGCTTTGGCTATTTGGAGTCTTTTATTGTTCCATATGAATATTAGGATTGTTTTTTCTAAGTCTGTGAAGGAAGTTATTGGTATTTTAATGAGGATCTCATTGAATATGTAGATTGCTTTGGGTAGTAAGAACATTTTCACAGTGTTAATTCTTCCAATCCAAAAGCATGGAATGTCTTTCTATCTTTTTGTGTCTTCTTTAGTTTCTTTGAACAGTGATTTGTAGTTTCCATTGTAGAGATCTTTCACCTTCTTGGATAAATTGATTCCTAGGTATTTTATTTTTTGGTGACTATTGTAAAGGGGCTTGCTTTTTTTATTTCTTTTTATGCTAGTTTGTTGTTGGAGTATTAAAATGCTGCTGATTTTTGCCTGTTAATTTTGTATCCTTCAACTTTACTGAAATAGTTTATCAACTCTAAGAGTTTTTCGTAAAGTCTTTAAGCTTTTCTATATATAGGATCATATCATCTGCAAGCAGGGAGAATTTGACTTCATCTTTTCCAACCTGGGCACCTTTTATTTCTTTCTCTTGCTTGATAGCTCTGGCTAGTACTTACAATACTACCAAAAAACTGGAACTAGTCAAAATCCCCATTAATACTAGAATGGATAAACAAATTGTGATATAATCATACAACAAAATACTATACAGGAATGAAAATGAGCAAACTGGAATTACCTACAAAAGATGGGTGAATTTTAGAAGCAAAGTTAAGATAAAGAAGCAAACCATAAAAGAAAAACATGCAGTATACTCACATTTATATAAAATTCAAAAAGGAGAAAAAACCAAACTCTCTTTCAATTTACAAGACTACACAACTGATAAAGCAAAAAATATATACATTATTATAAGTTAAGGATAAGGATTACCTCTAAGTAAGAGGGAGAAATGTATGATTAGGATGAAATATACAATAAATTTCTGGGGTGCCACTTAATGGTTTTTAATCTGAGTGGTGCACAAATATCTGTTTAATAACAATTTATTAAATTGTACCAATAATTTTTGCATTTTTCCATATGTGTTATGCTTCATACTTTCAAAATTGATCTTAAGAAGATATTGTGCAAGTTAGACTTTGTTAAGTATAGACAGTAAAGTTTGAAGTATAATCACTAAAAGAATAGAAATAAAGTGCAAAAATGTGAAAGGGAGAAAAACAGACCTAGAAAAAAAATTTAGTAAAAAAAATAAATAAATAAGGCTGAAGAAAAGAAGCAGAGAGAAAACAGAACAATAGAATTTTTAAAAATAAGTAAGATGGTAGAATTAGGTTCAAATATATAACAATCAAAATAAACATAGGAATTTATATAGAAATCATTGGTTAAAAGATGGACATGGTCAGATTGTATTAACAACAAAAATAAAAACAAAATACACTCATTTGTTATATATAAGAAAGTGAAAATAAAAGGATAGAAAGAAGACATATTTGGAAAATGCTAATCACAATAAAACTGAGATAGCCATATTAATAAAAGATAAAATAGGCGGTAAAATGAGAAATGTTGTTAGAGATAGGCAATGAGTAGCCATTGAACTTCAACCTGGGCTAAAGGGTTTCTTTCTTCTGAAAGTCTACATGGCGGGCCAATAGCTTCAGACTCTTTCCCTTTTTCAGTGTCGTAATGAAAAAGCCATTGAGATTATACCTCCTCTACTTCTGCTTTGTTTGCAAACTCTTTTGACCAGCCTCGTATGGGAGTTCTCAATCCTCCCTGCATTAGAATGTCATGCAGAGCTTCCCTAGAGTTTCATGATTACGGTTCACTGGTCCAGAAGTAGGGCACAGGCATTAACTTTTCATAAACATCCCCAGAGAATTCTAACGTGTGTCCAAGATTGAGAACCACTGGCCTAGAGAAACTGAAGAGGAAGCACTAGAGTCTTCTGCTGTTGTGAACCTCACCCAGTGTACTTCCTGAAACCCTTTGAGGCACTGAGTTTTGCTGCCTCCCTGCTTTTTATGACCCATCCTTACCTTCAACTCTGCCTTCTTTTTTTTTTTTTTTAAAGATGACTGGTAAGGGGATCTTAACACTTGACTTGGTGATGTCAGCACCACGCTCAGCCAGTGAGTGAACCGGCCATCCCTATATGGGATCTGAACCCGGGGCCTTGGTGTTATCAGCATCGCACTCTCCCGAGTGAGCCACAGGCCGGCCCCCAACTCTGCCTTCTTGAACTTGTGGACATTTGCAGGGTTCTGCAGAGGATTTCAACCTTTCCCAGATGAGCTCTGCCTTGAGATTAAGTGAATTTAGGGTTAGTGTGTCTACATGTTCTCCAGACCTGCTCTATATACTTCAGCCAGAATATTCCTTCTGGACCTCAATCCAGTCTCTTTCAGCCTTGCTACCTAACATTAACACTTCAGTGGTTTCACACAGTCTTTAATTAAGGTGCAAATACCTTGATCTAGCTTACAAGGCCCTCCGTGATCTGGGCCATGCCTTCCTATCCAGACTCAGCTCCTGCCTCGACTTCTCTCAAATAAGATCTGTTAATAATACCCATCCTCATTCCATCTATACTTATGACACTTCCTAGTCTCCTGTCTTACATATGTTGTTTCCTTTCTTTAAACCCTGTCACTGGCTCTTCTCCCATCACAGCCCTCTACCTCTCCCTTTCTACTCTTCAGCTGCCTAACTGTAACTCCCCTTCAGATCTCAATGTATGTTTCATTTCCTCCCCTGGAATAGATCCAACTGTTACCAAGGAACCCAGCACCTGTATTTTGGAACATTAATCTAACTTTAATAATAACAATTATTATAAAGTACTATTTATCTATCTTCTCTCCTAATATCTAAGCTCCAGGAGGGTAGGGGTGAGTGTGACTTGTTCACGTTGCTTTGTCTCCCATGGATTTGTCACCCCTTTTCCCCTGGGTGATGGAGCCACCAAAGATTACTCAAAGCCCATCTCTTCTGAGCAGCAAGAAGCCCCAAAAAGGGGTTAATCTCTCAGAACCCTCAAGATAGAGGCATTCCTTGTGTTTGGGAAATTAACTAAGAATTGGGGTTCTCTTCCCACATTTATTCTCCAGACCAGGAAGTTACAGGAAGAGAACATAGGTGGGGTTTTTTCTAAGTACACTTTAACAAGTTTAACAATAGAAACTGGTAACATTCAGTAACAAAATCAAGGTGACATCCCATAATGTAATTTTTCAAGAAGTTAAGTTGATCCACCAACAAAAGCTTGATCTTAGCAAACATTCCTCTCCCACAGCAATTTCCCAGTATCTTTACATATCAATCAGTAACCTGTCTGTCTTTGAGCCAGCAATCTTGCAGTGCTAACCCTAACCCAACAGAGACTACAGCCTGGGGGAAACTTCCCATCCTTTGCAAGGTTAATATTTGACACTGCAAGGCCTTGGAAAACCAGGCCCTGTGAAGTACATTTGCTTTCTGCATACTCCACATGTTCATTACTGTCTGTCCGACAATGAGTACGGCACCTGAAATGAGGAGAATGCTCTATAAATATTGAATAAATGAATGAAGGAATGAATTAATGAATTAATATATGATGGGTAAAGTTTCTAGGTTCATTCACCCAGTCCCCTTTCCTCGTTCCCAGACCCTGCAAATACTGAAGCTAAGGTAATAAAAGGCAGGGAACTTATAATGTGACTCAGATGTGAGAAGACAAACACTTTCTGCATAAAATGACACTTGAGAAATGCTAACAAGAGGCTAATTTCCAGTGAGAAAAAGGTAGTTGTCTTAGATGCTCTGACCTGAGACCAGTCCATACTGACAGCTTCTGTTTCTTTCTCTTCCACCCTCGGGATTCAAAGCCTCCCTCTCAGTACCTCTTTTCATATTTTATCGAGACACATTTTTACATTTTTTAATTCTGTAAATCCTTCCCCCTTCTGCCTTCCATAACGTTCTATATTATGCAAATAAACCATTGTTGATGATAGTATACTATCTACTGTCCACTTCACATGGCAAACGTGGTCATTTGTCTACAATAAAAAGTTTTATCTTTACAAACTTATATGCCAAGCATGTGACATTACCTTTGATTCATTCCACACTCATTCATTGCCCTTCTCAAAATAGCTCTTAGAAACTCATTCTTCTCATAAGTAAATAGAAGAATTCCAAGAAGTGGAATGAAACATAAAGGAGAGAATCCAAGTGAAGTACGTTCACAAAATGCCCAACCATCAAAAACATGCTATTATGCCCTCGCATACACATGATCATCATCTCTTAAAGCAAAGCAAAACAAAAACAAAAAAGCTCATATTAACTTTCCATAAAACAATCTGTCTCAGGAATCCTACTATTTTTCCCCAGAAGTATTTCTGTCATAGAGCCTGATAAATTCCATTATTTTTCATTGTAAATATAGGTAAATATCACCAGTATATGTTATGACCAAAAAAAAATCTTTATTACTTTTGTTTTAATGGAAGCATAATGAATGTGTAGTAAGAAAAAATTATATATCCTAATTATATATTCTATGTACCCTAGGTAATAGGACAACTTCAGTAACCCTTTGAAATATTAAAAGGAATAATTCAATGCAAAACAAACAAAAATGACTTTGAAAGTGAATGCCTGGGGCCGGCCCGGTGGCGCACTGCTGTAGTGCGCCGCCTGGGAAGCACAACAAAAATGACTTTGAAAGTGAATGCCTGGGGCCGGCCCGGTGGCGCACTGCTGTAGTGCGCTGCCTGGGAAGCACAGCGGCGCTCCCACCGAGGGTTCGGATCCCACATACGGACCGGTTCCCGCTCACTGGCTGAGCAAGGCGCGGGAGCAGCACCGAGGGTTGCGATCCCGTTGCTGGTCCCGGTCCGGTGCGGGGGCGACACTGAGGGTTGTGATCCATTGCCAGACACGGAAAAAGACAAAAAGGAAAAAAAAAGAAAAGAAAAGAAAGTGAATGCCTAATGAGCTAAAGATACATCTTATGACTTAATAAATAATAACTAGAAAAACCATAATTTGACAATGTTATGTCAGAAAAAATACATATAAGCTTAGCAAAATCTTAGATATAACTAAAGTAATAACTAAAGCAGATAGTCAAGAATAGTAAAACATTAAGTTAAAGGCATTTATATGTATACCTCACTGGTGATCTAACCTGATGTTGAGACTATAACACCAAAAAGGGCCACACACACAAAAAAATGATTATACTGTGTAATGTTGAATATACTAATTATCCTGATTTGAGCATCACATATTGCACACAGGTATTGATATTCAATTCAGTGCCCCACGGATATGTACAACCAATTAGGTTTCAAAAAAAAAAAAAAAAAAGAATTTCTGTTCCTGAAAATTCACATTTAATAACAAAATTTACTAACCAGAAAGAAACTAGATGCTAAGCTAAAACAATTCTGTGTCCTCGATTTCTGTGCGAAAGTTCTGTACAACTGTGGGACTACCAAACAGTTCAAACCAGGATATTCAGCGTGTAATTTTAATGAATATCTTTATTTTATAGAGCAGACAAATGGCTTCAATTCATTCATCAGGGAAATTTCAGGGATTAAGGTCACTGTTTTTATGAATTCCCAAATTGGAGCACATGTGCTTCTAATATAGGGAGCCTTCTGCCAATGTTTTCAGAAAAAAAATGATATGTACATATAATTTCTTGTACTGTCTCAGACTGTTTGTAACCCACTCATTCCCTCTTTTCACTCTTAGCTCTGTTTCAGCCATGAGTACATGTTACTAATAGCTCAATAGCATTTTATGCTTTTTGTTGCCTAGGGCATCTTTTCTTGCTATGGGCCTCAATCAAAACTGGCAGCCTCTCAGGTCACCTGGGAAATGGCCAAAGTAGAATGCACACCGTGGGTGTATGCTCCTTCCAAGTCATAACAAGTGTTAGGACTCTTCCTTGGTGGTACAAGGCCAAACGTAGAGCAAGTTGTTTTTCCCTTTGGTGGGGATATCTTGACATCTCCCAGATGTATTTTTAGTGTTACAGCAGGATCTGGCATCAAGGTTGTCCAGCCTTCCCTTCATTCAAGGAAATTGGTAGTGTAAACGGTCAGGTTTGGGAATTGGCTAAGGAATCTGATCACGATTTTTTTTCTTTTCATGGTTTAAGTAAGACCTCTGTTTTCCAAGAGTTTTTGTTTTGTTTTATGCCATGTGGTTGTTCCATTCCCAATTTTTTCCTAAGGAACTCATCCACAATCAGTTAAGAATAGCCAGATAGTTCTTCCAAGCAGGCCAGATTGTGCCAGTCCCATTGCCTATTATGGTCTTGCCTGGTCTCTGCCACTACCATAGTGCTGTTCATTTCGAATGCAGTATTTCATTCCGGTATTTATGGCCTAGAGAGAATAGTGTTTTAAACAGATGTTTTAAACATAGTTGTGCTTCTTTCCACATATATTTCAGGTGTTTGTTGAAGAGGCTATCACAGATTTGTCTATTTCTGTAATTTCTAAATTAGTCATTTCTAATATTCTAACATCTCAACTTTCTTTGACTCTTGGATGCATTTTTATGTATGTGTTTGTATATGTATGTTAATCAAGACAAAAAGAAAAAAGAAAAAATTCTGTTACAATCAACCCAGCTAGTTTATGTCATACAGAATATGTGGTACATGAACCACAGTGACAAATTCAGTAAAACTAAAATCATGCTGCACTCTCCTTGGTGAAGTATCTGTGAAATCCATTCCCCACATATCTCCCACTTTAGGGTTAATGTGCATTGGCATGTTCCTGCCTGCCGTTCTTTTGTTGTGTAAACTTTTACTTTCTTTTTTTTTTTTTTTTTTTTTTTTTT
>NW_007738159.1:17552-21666 GCF_000696425.1 Galeopterus variegatus
CGCCTCGCTCAGCCAGTGAGCGGGAACCGGTCTGTATGTGGGATCCGAACCCTCGGGCGGGAGCGCCGCGCTTCCCAAGCGGCGCACTTATCCAGTGCGCCACCAGGCCGGCCCCTAAACTTTTACTTTCTAAGATCGCTTTTGGACTCTGCGGCATGCCAGGGTATGACTCTAATTAATGGTCTGTGAATAAAAAGATGTGGAGCATAAGGAAGATTGTTGACTTTTTTCTCAACATGAACTCCCTTAGATGAAGGTATACAAGCATCTACAAGTATAAAAGGAAATAGCTTTTCAGATAACAAAGAAAGTAGTGATTAGTGCTGTCCACCAAATCCTTCCAGTTCTCAGACTGGGCAGAAGTGTATGTCCTTGCCCCCTCGGATTTAGAAAAGGCCATATGATTTATTTCAGCCAAATATATATGAGCAGAAGTGATGTCTCTCACTACCCTTCAGAAGCTTTAAGAGCCAGTGCACAAATTTATCACACTCTTTTCCCTTCCTTCTGCCACAGTGAAGAGCAGTGCTCCAGTTAGTGGCTGCTGCATCAGCCTGGGTCCAGAAGTAAGGGTGATGCGGAGTGGAACCGCCAACCAACCTGCAAGGGACGTGCAGCACAAGTGAGAAATAGACCAGTATTGCTTCAAGCCACTGAGATTGTAGGGTTGTTTAGTTATCACAGCATAAGCCACCCTTCTTGACTGAAAAAACCCCGAATTCGCCTGGTGATTAAACACTCATTTTTATTCTTGGCTATTTCAGTTCAATTTGTAGAAGACATAGGAGATTCTTTCAACATATTCATATAAAGTCCCTGAGTTTACATCCATTTTTTTAAACTGATACTTTAGACAGATGCTTTTCGGCAGCTGGCCAGTACAGGGATCGAAGCCTGGGCCTTGATGTCCGCAGCACCATGCTCTAACCAGTGAGCTAACCAGCCAGCCCTAAACTGATCCTCTAATATCTTAATCCTGTCACTCCTTTGCTTTTATTCATCCAATGCCATCCATACCCTTCTGTCTTTGAATTCCTCACACCCTTTATATCACTTTATAATTGGTAGAAACTATTCTAAGCCCCCGAACGTTATCTTTTGTTGAGATTTTTTTCCCAGATGACTACAGGTGATAACTTTCCTGGCTGCTTGATCACAGACTGCCGTACTCAATATCTCACCCTTCCCTGAGGATCTGTTGTCCTGAGATTCCTCATCACTACATCCCTTGCCCGAAAGCAGAAGGCACTGACTGTGACTAACAAAAATAAAAGGGAGTTTATTGGAAGGATATTGGAGTCTCTCAGAGGAGACAGAAAATTAGGGGACCAGACTTGGTATGAGAAATAACAAAGGGAACTGATATATGTTTGTCCCCCAAAGTTCACGTTGGAAATTTAATCCCCACTGTGACAGTGTTAAGACTGAGGAAAGTCCCAGGACTGTAATTGAAAGGTGGGGCCTTTAGGAGGTAATTAGACTGTGAAGAGCGTGCTCTAGTGAATGTATTTATCCATTGATGGCTTAATGGTGGTCACGGGCATGGTTCTGATGGCTTTAAAAGGAGAGTGTGTGAGAAGTGCTCTCTCTCTATCGCTCAAGCAGTATTTGTCATGTGACACCCGGCACCACTATAGAGCCACCACCACCAAGGCCCTCACCAGATGTGTTCCCTGGCCATAAGTCTCTGAAACTGTAAGCAATAAGTACTGTTTCTTCACAAATTACCCAGAGGCAGGTATTTCTGTTATAAGAAACAGAAAGGGTCTAATACAGGACCTCTGGAAGACAAGGAATGAAGAAGCGGGAGGTACTAACCACCTTCCAGCTGGAATAGCTGTTGCTGCTGTGAAAGGCTCAGGCTGTTCCCTCTGTCCTCGCATCACTTGCTCAGACTTCAAAGTCTTGGAAGAAAGTTTCTAATTAGTGTAGTTTAGATGAACAGCTTACGCACTGGCATTTCCAGGGAATGGGAGAAAAATGGTCTGGCCCTTCAAATTTTCATTGTTAGAGGCATAAACAGGCCTTAAGTTCCATCTCAACTCAATTACACATAGTGAGGTAAATAAGTGAGGGGAGCGGTAAATCCTCAAAGAAGTCAGGGGGAAGAATGGATGCTAGCCAACAACACCAGAGAAGATAGTTGTTCACTAAGGATGTGATAAAGGAGAGAGTAATGTGTCTTTAATAAAAGAGAAGTTTGTGGCTTCATTATGTTAGTAGGTTATTGCAGGAACTCAGGAAGTATTCGTTTATCAAATGCATTTTTTTATTGCTTTATCATGTAGTTAAAGGCACTTTAGAATGATACAAACTTCAATTTAAGCCAGGGTCTGTCATTTACTAGATGCTTTGGGGCAAGTGCCTTAACCTCTTTGGATCTCTGTTACCTCTGAGAGTTGTCTGGGGATTCTGAGTTAATATGTATAGAATGCCTGACACACATCCTGCACTATATAAACATTATTTTTCATCCCCTGTGCATTAGTCAGTGTTCTCCAGAGAAACAGAATAAGATGTGTATGTGCATAGAAAGAGATTTATTTTTAAGGAATTGACTCACACAATAATGGAGGCTAAAAAGCCCAAAATCTTCAGGGGGAGGCCAGGAGGCTCGAAACCCAGAGAAGAGCCGATGCTGCAGTTGAAGTGCAAAGGTGGTCTTCTGCAGAATTCCTTCTTCGGGGGAGGTTAATTTTCTGTATTAGTCCACTCCCATTGCTTATTACAAAGTACCTAAAACTGCTTGATTTATAGAGAAAAATGACATTTATTGCTTACAGTTTCTTAGGCTGGGAAGTCCAAAGTCCACCTGGTGGTGGTGACAGTGGCCCAGGGGTCTCACATTGCAAGATGGTGGAAGCAGAGAGAGCAGTGTGAGCAAGACATATTCTCTTCTTTTAAATCCGTCAGAACCATGCCCCTGACCACCATTTTTAATCCATTCACTACTGCACGGTCCTACAATCTAATCACCGATTCAAGGCCCCACCTTTCAATTACCATAATAGGATTTCCCACCCTCTTAACAGTCACCGCTGGGGCTAAGTTTCTAATACATAGAACTTGGGCGACACAATTCAAGCTCCAGTGAGTTTTGAGGGGACATAATTCAATCCACTACAGTATTTTACTCTATTCAGGCCATCAGTGATTGGATGAGGCCCATCCACATTATGGAGGGCAAAGTAAATGTTAATCTCATACAAAACACTATCACAAAAATATTCAGAATAATATGTGACTGCATATCTGAGCACTGTGACCCAGCCAAGGTCACACATAAAATTAATCATCTCATCTTAAGAGATGTTATTATTCAGGAAAATAGTACTTCTTTCTCTGAATTCGGTAAGTAAATTGGTATTATAAATAATTTTGTACTGTAAATAATTTGGTATTATAAAGCTGTTAATACCAGTTGGGAAAAGGGTGCCAAGACTGGGCTATTGGGAGTGACAGACACGGCAAGTGTGAGAGGAACCAGGTGGTCCCAGAGGTCAGGTAGTCAAGCTTAGAAGAGGCTCACCCCCAATGAGTCCTTTGCTATAGGAAGAAAAAGGTTTGGTTTGACCCCAAAGAAAACACTAATATTTCCACACCAACTCTCACCAACAAATCTTGAACCTGAGAAAAAACGAGCTGATTATCTGCAAGCTTGTCACTCTCTACTCCTAGAATAATGCCAGAATAGCACGTTGGCCCACTGAAGAGCAAGCATTTGAACACAGGGAAGCAAAATGTTTACTGCCAAGATTCAAATGCATGAGGATGACATGAAGTAGAAAGAGGAAAACGCCACATGGACTTCTCGGAAGATACATTGAATCCAAGAAGACTCATGGCTATATGCAACATGGCACGTACCTGGAGAAGGAGATAAACAAGATTCTCATGAAACACATTCCCCAGGCTGACGGCAGACAAGACTTATAGGAGGCTCCGGGATGACCGTGTTTAGACCATTGGTGCTATGAGAAACAGCTGTAGGCCAGGAAGAAAAGATCATCCAGACTGTCCAAGAAGAAACAGACTAAGAAATAAATCTCCTCCTCTTTTATCTGTACCTTATAGCCTCATCAACAATGGATGATCAAAAAACAAACAAACAAAC